>NC_134504.1:11537341-11837341 GCF_040206685.1 Ascaphus truei
ACTGACGCGCGCGCACACACACTGACTGACTGACGCACACACAATGACTGACGCACACACACTGCATGAAGCTGTAAAGGAGGGAGGGGGGGAACTGGATTGATGTGAATGGGGGACAAACAGAGAGAGGGGGAGGGGTGAGGAGAGAGAGAGGAGCGGGAACATTACATCCCGGGCAACGCCGGGTCTCTCAGCTAGTATAAAATAAACGTAAAGAGAGGGTGCATACCATTCAATGATGGATACAAAAAAAGGAACAACAGGACAGTCACTCTTATACTCCCAGAAAGTGAATATATATATCATTTACGTGAATCACTATCCGTATTTGAAGTGTGTGTGTATATAAATATATATATACATACAAATGAGCATACAGTAATATTTCCATTTGCTATTTGCCTTGCTATGGAGGGTTTTTGTCACTTTTTTACTCACATAACTTCACATACACATACATATATAATATATAATATATATTATATATATATATATATATATATATATATATATATATATATATATATATATATGCAGTGGAAGTGTATTTATTTACCTACACACTCACTCCACATTTCAGTAACATACATATACATCTAAATAATATTCACATATACACGTTTGCTATAAATGGAATTATTACAATTTTACATTATATACACGTGCAATGAATGGAATAAAGACTGTAATAAGTTTGAAATCGCCTATCCGAGCTGCTATGCATGGCTGATCCCTTTTCTCCAGCTTCCTTGAATGTACTACTGTATGAGGAAGATCATGTGACCAGATGCTAGTGCACGTTTAGAGAGGGAGGGCAGTGCTGACAAAGGGGTGTGCCTGGGTTTGTGACAGGCCATGAAGGGGCAGTGCCTAAGCAAATGCTTGTTAAAATAGAATACAAGAAAATTGGTCTTTCAAAGTTGTTTTTTTAAAAACAGAAAATGCTAAAAGTATTATTTCTTACTACAGAACTGATTTATTAAAAAAAACACACATGCAGGATATAGACTGAACTGCAGCTTTAAAGGGGTTAAATGTAGCTGGGCCATGATAATGAACATATACACCAAATGATTTCTATCACTGGATATACAGCATAAACAGACAAGTCTTTGGTTTCTGAACGGCAAGCAGGTCCTCACATTGGATTTGTGATATTTAAGGTGATTTAGCGAGGTTGCGGTGTGCTGAGATTTTCAAACAGGGGTTCCTAGGGACCCTTGGGTTCTCCGTATATCCCTAAAGTGCTCCCTGCAATTTTTAAGGCATTTAAAAATGGTATAAAATACAGAAGAATTTACAATGCATCTGATCTCAGACGCGATATTAGAGAGGGTTGGGGTTCCTTACAATGCATCTGATCTCAGACGCGCTATTAGAGAGGGTTGGGGTTCCTTACAATGCATCTGATCTCAGACACGCTATTAGAGAGGGTTGGGGTTCCTTACAATGTATCTGATCTCAGACGCGCTATTAGAGAGGGTTGGGGTTCCTTACAATGCATCTGATCTCAGACACGCTATTAGAGAGGGTTGGGGTTCCTTACAATGTATCTGCTCCCAGACGCGCTATTAGAGAGGGTTGGGGTTCCTTACAATGTATCTGTTCCCAGACGCGATATTAGAGGGGGTTGGGGTTCTGCAGAATTTCACAATATAATGATGGGGTTCCTTAAACAAACTACATGTATAACTCCGTGCATTTCAACTTTTTTTTTTTTTAGTTAGCAGCAGTGGAGGGTCCGTTTTGCCTCCTTTAAAAATGGACCAAGCATCCCACACCTGAAACTTGCCGGAAGTCGTGCAGCGTGGGGTTACTTTTTCCATGAGCGTTATATCCCAGATTGTAACGCTTTATTTTAATGTTATAACCTGGCTGCCATTTTTTTTTAACACCCTGCAAACATAAGAAAACTGAACCTTCAAAAAAATACAAAAAATACATGCATTTACTAGTTTTAAGTGCAAATCGTATAGTTTATTTTGAAATATGTCTACATTATGCTCTCATCTCACATGTGACCAATCACAAAGAAATGGAATAAACGCTTTCATTCTCTGTAATATGACTGCGCATAACGGAAAAATCTATATCTATAATGAAGTGAGGAATCTTATCAAATAAATACTGCTGCGTAACCTCGTCAATTACCCTGTTTTATAACGAGTAGCAGCAGCCATGCTGTTTACTTCTTCATATTAGAAACCAGTTTCTGGCTCTAAATTTCACAGCAATTCATTTTATGCTTAAGAGATAGCCCTATAATTAGAAGCAATTAAGATGAGGCAGAAGAACGACCTGGGCCTGTCAATGTCACTCTAATGAGACAATATTGAAGCAGACCTAATGTATTCCCCTTCCCCGGCTCCATCATACACACGGTTAGTGTAGGATAAGGATAAGGGGTAGAGTTTTAGTATAGGAAATCAGGGTAAAGGGTTAAGGTTTTTAGGGTAGGGGATTAGGGTAAGGTTTTTAGGTTAGGGGTTAGGGTAAGGGGTTAAGGTTTTTAGGGTAGGGGGTATGTAGACGGACGTTCACAGAGGTACACAATTGGAGACTTAGCATTAGTCTTAGGGGTAAGATTAGGAATTTACCTTAGCGGCGAAGTGGCTGGTGGCCAGTTAAGTAGCGGCTAAACGCCAGTGGAGATTTGAGCGTGGCAAATGGCCGCAACCAAATGTCTTAGACCACTACAGGGTATCTATGAGCGCTCTATAGTCAGTGACCTGCGTAGAGATAACCACAGAACTGTGAATGTTACACAATGTAATGAAGAGAATGATTGTGCTGCCATGACTGAGGCTCCATGGCTGAGGCTCCATGGCTGAGGCTCCATGACTGAGGCTCCATGACTGAGGCTCCATGACTGAGGCTCCATGGCAGTGGCCACCGATGGCCGAGATTGATGCCCAATGAGTGTGGAGACCCCAAATATTACACCTATAGGATACTCTGCAGATGTTGACTGAATGGTCATACAAGCAACTTAACTCTTTGGGTGCTCCGAGATGTAGCTACTACCGGGACTATGGGTCCCCTGGAATGTCGGACCCCATGACGTACTACCGTACGTCATGGGGATCCGACACTCCAGGGGACCCATGACCGTGGTAGCTACGTCACAACCTACTTGCTCGTTTTTATGTAGGGGAGGTTGTGTTCTGCGCTCTTGGGGAGCGCAAAACGCCATCTTTCAGGAAAAGGAAAGGAAGGTGAGGATTCCTCCCCTTCTGTCCCGCCATGAGTGACGGACTGGTCACGTGATCGCTTTGGAGAAGCGGTCACATGATCGCGAACGCCTGAAAGGGGGCATGGCGTGGCCCCTCCGGGTTAATGCCAGTTCTCATCCATTTCCCCTCTCTCCCCCCCCCCCCACCCCCAAGGCTCCCAAACTTCAAAAAGCTCAGGAAAATGTGTAGAAGATGATAGGCATATTTACGGTGAGATATGAGACCCCCCCGTTTTATTAGATACTGATAACTGTGTCATTGACATGGTACAAATAAAAGGGTGTTTTAAAATGCCACCAATGATCCTGTAAATAATAAGAATACTGGTTGTCCGCACAGTTTGGTCTGTACTCGTTGGCAAAACGTTAAGATAAATACAGTGTAGATTTCTCACCAAGTTTGTCGGGAGACAACCAAAACTTGTCCCCTCCCCAAATCCATGTTTCACTGCATTAAATGTGGCTAAAATGCGATTATCACTACAAGACATTTTGATAATAGTGATCTGTTCTTCAGATTAAGGCATTATGACCCATACAAATCAGTTAATCTCTGCATTTGGGGTCAGTCATACCCATTGGATGACTGCCTCAACATGAGTACATGGAGCTATAGATCTGTATATGTGACAGGGCAGGGGGTGGGCCAATGCCTGTCCTCAAGGGCCACCAACAGGACAGGTTGTAAGGATATCCCTGCTTCAGCACAGGTGGCTAATCAGTGGCTCTGTCTTTGATATCCTTACAACCTGACCTGTTTGGTGGCCTTTGAGGACTGGACTTGGCCCACCCTGGACTTCGAATATACCACCAATAACACGCCAGCGTGAGCAATAGCCCTTTCTACTTCTACACGTCACAGGGCCCCTACAGTGCCAGCCCTTACGCTGACATATTGGGGGCACTCCAAAGGGTTATTACCATTATAACGCTCATCTAAACAACTCTTTTCAAAAGGAAAGAGCCCTAGAAAATACAGCTACAGTATAGTGATAAGAATTCAGATCCAATCCTCGTTGCACTGTGGAGACGATGAGAGCACGAGAAGCAACACCCCCCACTGTGCTGCTGTACCATACAGTATATTTGTTTCCAACTGGCAGCGGATACATT
The DNA here is from genome assembly GCF_040206685.1 of Ascaphus truei. NCBI lineage: Eukaryota > Metazoa > Chordata > Amphibia > Anura > Ascaphidae > Ascaphus > Ascaphus truei. The sequence goes on from NC_134504.1 coordinate 11,541,687, forward strand.
ATTTATCGGAATCTTTAATCCTTTGATCAGTGGGTGTCCTAAAACTTCCAACCCCACGGACTGTGGATATCTCTGGCAGCGCATCTGAGAGTGGGAGGGAGCCCGCAGAGATGCACCCCTCCAGCTGTGCACACATTCTGCAATGGGGGGGGGTGGGGGTGGGGGGGGGATGAAGAAAAACTCTATACATTTCCAAACAGAGCGAAAATCGAAGCATTTTGCATTTTTAAAAAAAATCGATCCCTTTATACAGTATGTGCCCTTCACATGACGTCCAGCAGAATGTCATCTGCTAAAAAAATTAAATATTTAATTTTCATGAAGAAGCTTATTTTAGAACCTGTTCAAAAAAAGCCATCAAGCCCATGATGGTAAGCTACGGTATGCCCACCTGCCTCCGTTTACCTTACCGACTCCTCTTCCCAATCAGGATCATGAAATACGGTTTCTCAAAAAAAACATTCGTAGTTCTGTGTGTATAGATTTTTCTTTTTGATTAAATCCTTTAATGTGTGTCCTTCGTGCCTCTTCTTCTCGAAAAAAAATTATACGTCTTTCTCGACTTCTATTCTAGCATTCGCGTGATTAAAATGAGTGCAAGCTCGTCCCTTCTTCTGTCGGATTTTTTATTTAGAAATGAGTCGAGTGTCTTATTTATACAAGGAGTGCATCCTAGTTAGTCTGAATATATAGTCAGGGCTCGACAAATGCACTCGCCCACTCACTTGGGGCGAGTGCATTTTGCCCGCTGTCTAGTGTTACCTGCGGCGTCTCCCGCCATTCTCCTCTGCATCTTCGAGTGTCTCCCCTTCCGCTCGTGTGAAAATAGCTGCGCGGCGTCAAATGACCCCGCGTTGCCATAACAACGGGACGCTACTTGACGTTACGTATTGTCCCCTCGTCATATGATGCCGCGCATGTATTTTCACACGAGTTGCCTGGGAGACACTAGAAGAAGCAGGAGAATGGCGGGAGATGCCGCAACATGCCGCCGCCCCCGAGACTCGCAAGCGGGTAAAGTGAGGGGGGTGAGAGCGTTTGGAGGGGGGGGTGACTTTTTCTGGGCGAGTGACTTTTTTTTTTTTAGAATTTGTCGAGCCCTGTATATAGCCGTTAAAGTAACAGAATTTTTAAATAAGATTGAAGCAGGGGGTCGCCAGAGCTGAAGCACGCTAATTTCAGCTCCGAACCCCCTGCTCCCTGAGATACTTACCTCTGTAGGGGTTGCCAGTATAGCTTCGCGGGTTTAAGGCTCCAAGATCAGACAGGCCAATAGGAAGCTGCAAGGGATGACATCACGGCTTCCGATTGGCCAGCGCGATACGGGACCTTTAAAGCCCCAATATCAATAGCCCCACGTAGCTAAGCCGGAGCTGCTACCGGCACCCCCTACAGAGGTATCTCGGGAAGCAGGCCCCCCTCGGAGCTGAAACTAACATAGTTTATCTCCTGAGACCCCCTGCGTCATACCTATCACGCTAAAAAAAAAGGAAAGCGGGATTACTGCTTTAATTAGTGTGATACAAAAAAGTAACATGGCATTGCAAAAGAGGAAATGTAAATAGGCAGGAATTAGAGTGAAGGTGAGAGGTGTAGAGAGCAGGGTTCCTTTGTGGTCCCGAACCTATATTTTTAATCACTAGATAGTTCTTAAAGGTTTTGCTTATACTTTTTCTTTTCTACAGTCCCAACCTCTGAGTGTTTGTAGTACTGGTATAGCAAATACAGAAATTAGTGTTAATCTGGATGTCTTCCACAGTTCCTCCAAACGCCCCAATTTACCCTGTAATCTCCATGTCATGCAGTGATAAATCTGCAGACGGGGATTCTGGGTAGTGGCATGCAAATGAGCACTCGGTGTGCTTTTTGCAGGCCTTGAGGGTTTCTACAGGGTGTATGTACCCAATGTACCCCCGATTAGCTGAGGCGGCATACCGCTGTTCTGAACGATACAATAACAACAGCATTTTACAAATTCTGCATGATAAGTCCCCATGGAGGCTGTTAAAATCCCCACATCAATGCAGAAATGCATTGCTATCCGCGTGTTGGCTGGGATTAGCATATTAATTCATCCGGATGGAACGTTTAAAGAATAATTTCTATCACATTCTAGAGATGGGATTACCGATTCTTCGCACACATACCATTCCTGTGAATAACGTTGCAGACCGATCTGATACTACAACTGCCAAATAAGGACTCCTGTGTGTGCTAACAGAACACGCACAATTTGGTTTGAGATACCCGAAAAAGGGTCTTTATCTCTCCCCACACCGGACGGAGCACGTTCACTGATGATTCTAAACAATACTTTGGGGCAATTCTACAGCCAGAATCCATGAAGGCAGGGGTTCTCAACTCCAATCCTCAAAAGCCACCAACGGGTCAGGTTTTCAGCATACCCCTGCTTCAGCACATCCCTGCTTCAGCACAGTTGGCTCAATCAGTGGCTCTGTTGAAAAGTTCTGACTTTAAGCCGCACTGCAATTTGTTCTCTTTCAAGCACAATGCCAACTCAAAGTTGCTCAAAGATTAATTTTACAAATGTACAATCAACTGAATTAGAATAGGACTTTGTTTTCGGTCTTAAATATAAATGTAATTAAAAATAAAAATGTAAAAAAAAAATAATAGCAACTTTCTTTTAGTAGAATTCATCTTTTAAAGTAATCCTACTCTTCTATGGTTGCAAAGACATGCAAATGAGCACACAATGTGTCTCCTTTATTATTCTTGTCCATTTCGTTGAGATAACTGTCTGTGAGTAGGGTTCCTGGCTCTACACTTCTTTAACCCAGGCTGTGCTGAAAAAGATGCGTAACACGGCAGTTATAAGCCTATACAAAAAAAAACAAAGGGTGACACATTACATGACTTGCTCATTTGCATGTCATTACCCAGAATCCCTGGGTACAGTGGAAGCATTGCATGCTAAGCGATAATGGTGAAAGACAGGGTTGCAGACCTGCCTGAGAGGTGCGAGTGTGCATATAAGTGCTATTTTTTGTTTGCAATATAATGGTGATAAGTCCTTTTATTGTCAAATTGAGCCCAGTGGACTTTAAGGCCTCGGTCCCGCTGCGCTCGTTGGCGCGGGCGGCGGGTCGCGAGTTCCCCACCAGCAGGGGAATCCTCGCGAGCCGGTCCCGGTCCCCACTGGCTGCACAGCTGATTACACGCTGTAGCGCGTCAGCCGCTGGAGACACCAGAGAATGGTGTTTCCTAGCGTTGAAGCGTGACGCGTGTGGCTGTGAGCCAATGGGGAGGGGAGGCTTCGGGAGGAGGAGAGGCTTCGGGGAGCGGGGAGGAGTGTGGAGTGAAAGCAGGTGAGTGCCTGTCTGTGTGTGTGCCTGAGTGCGTGCGTGCCTGTCTGTGTGTGTATGTGTGTGCCCGAGTGCGTGAGTGCCTGCCTCTGTCTGTGTGTGTGTATGAGTGCGTGAGTGCCTGCCTGTGTGTGTGTGTGCGCGCGTGTGTGTGTGTATGAATGAGTGCCTGCGTGTGTGTGTGTATGAATGAGTGCCTGCGTGTGTGTGTGTGTGTGTGTGTGTGTGTGTATGAATGAGTGCCTGCGTGTGTGTGTTTAAACTTACTTTCCAGCTCCAGCCCGAGTCCGTGGAGGGAGGGGGGGGAGAGTAGCGGGTCCCTCCGCTCAAGCCACGCCCCCCTCCCTGTCAAACCACCCACCTCCCGCCCACCTCCCGCTCCGGCTCCCGCTCCCTACAGACCGCAGATCGCGGTCTGTGTATCTCAGCGCACCGCCTGTCAGCAGCGCAGGTGCGCTGACTCTGGGAGCGGGGCCTTAGCCTAAGAGTTTACAACTGGTCGATATGGAAATTCTTTGCTGACTGAGAGTGAATACAATTGACCACCTTTGTTCACACAATGCGATTAAATGCCTTTTGTATGTTTCTTCTTCCTCTTTCCAGTGAAACGGTCACTTCCAAAACCTAAAAACCATGTCACCATATTATTGGGTTAACGTTAAAGGCATGAGGTATTCCTGCCAACACTCGTTTGGAAGACTACCTACAACGTACATTGAAATATGGATCGACTCGACTGACCGTAGCCCCAGATAACATTTCCCCACAAGTGCAAAAATGATGCAAAACGATTTTATTTCGGATTATGCCCCATTTATTCTGCAATGGGTGGGTAGGTAGCTTTGATAAAACTCCCATGGAGCATCCATTTCGGTTTTCGTTAAAGAACCCAACAAAACTCTTCGCAGACATTATTACATCTGAGAAGGAATCTCTTGGTGGTCCATAAAATCCAATCTACCCTTCAAAAACTCTGTATTGTTTTGATTGACAGAGACTTTCATAAGGACAGCAATACAAGTTGTAGGAATGCTGACCTAATGACTGCAATTCACTTATAAAATAGCCACAGAGAGCCCCACACCCAATTACTCTTAACGCAAGCTGAAAAGAATTGTAGCAATTCCCAGATACAGCATATCTACAAAACGGTATGGTGCGATCTTAACCCCCAAGTGTAAATATATCATGAAACGGGGACTTACTTAGGACATTCAACTTCTCACCGATGACTTCGGCTTTCAGGAGAATCCTTCCCCTCCTTTCCGTGTGATCCATCCCGCATAAGCTGGGGACATTGATCACGCACACTTTGTGCACGTTCATGTCACATGCTGTGGGGAAAGTGGAAAAAAAATTGATTATTACACAACCAGATTACCTTCACATTCCGAGCAGCCTTCATTTCTCAGCGCCCGTAATAACGACATTACCCGCGAGTTTCAGAAGCCGGATTGGACACAATAAATCGAGGAGTCGTATTTGTGCGAAGAAAGGTATTGAAGAGAATACACTGTATCAACACGTCTGTCCATGATCCTTTTTCAAAGGGACCAACCACATTATCTATTGGAAAGCTTCCGCAGGCTGTCCCAAAGGGCTGGGACCCGCTGCGCCCGGCGGCGCGGGCGGCCGCGCGAGCGTTCCCCACCAGCAGGGGAATCCTCCCGAGCCGGTCCCAGTCCCCCCTCGCTGATGGCTCACTACGCACTGTGACGCGTCAGCCGCCAGGGGATTCAAGAAAATTGTGATCCCGAGCGGTGACGCGTCACGTGGTGCGCTGATGAGCCAATCAGCGGCGGGGGGCGGCAGCTGTCATCAGGTAGCTTCCAACTCAAGGTAGTGTGTGTGTGTGTGTTTTTTTTGTGGCAGAAGGGGGAGGGAGCTGCTTACCTTACAGCAGCCCGCAGCAGCTCCCTCCTGCAGCCCGAGCCCGTGGAGGGAGGGGGTGAGGGGGAGTAGCGGGTCCCTCCGCTCAAGCCACGCCCCCCCTCCCACTCCCGCTCCTTACAGACCGCATATCGCAGTCTGTGTCTGTCAGCGCCCCGTCTGTCTGCTGTGCGGGCGCGCTGACTGAGGGAGCGGGGCCTTAGCCTAAAGAAGGCTGCAGGGTAACCTCAGAAATCTCATCAATGTAACATTTTGTTATTCCCTTAAAGAAGCTATCCATACAATATCCTACACGTGTGTGGTTTTTTTTTTAAAATAAATACGTTCTGTAGTATTAGATAATACTCACTGATTTTTTTTCTTTTAATTCAAGTCAGTGCCATTTTTAATGCATTTTAATAATTTTTATAATTCTTTGATTTCTATAGAAGATTGTAAACACTTTCCCAGTAGTGCAAGATCTTTGTAACACTTTCCTGGTTGTGATCATTTGTTGCCAATGTTCCCAGCAGTTTGAGCTGCAAACTGTAACAATAGATACTGTTACCGTGGTCATATAAGAATACATTGTAGCTTCTGAGTTACACCGGAAAGGCAGCCATATAGTGGACCCTGGGAAGCAGGATTTTTGCTGATCGATCACGGGAGAACTAATCGATCGGCAGCTTAGGTAATTCGTTTTCAATAAATGTAATCAAAGGCTGCATATATTTTTTTATTAAATGTTAACCTGCTTGGTCTGCCTCTTTAAAAAGGTATCACAGACAGATGTGTTGACATACAGATGCAGCAACAAGTATCCAAACACTTGCCTTTGAAAATCTGGAGCAATCTCCCAGTAATGCTGCAACATTTCTGTGACATTTCTGCAAACAGACTAATGGCCCATCGGATTAACACAGCGGGGGTCCCTGGCAGTCTCATTCAGTTTGAATGGGACTGCCAGGGACCTCCGCTGTGTTAATCCGATGGGCCATTAGTCTGTCTGCAGAAATGTTGCAGCATTAATGAGGTATTGCCCCAGATTTTCCCAGGCAAGTGTTCGGATACTCGTGGCTGCATCAGTATTGGTTCTGCAGAACCAAACTGAGCAAGCTACAATGTTTGTGTGCATCCTTTACAACGACCATTGGGAATTTTCTAAACGGGACTTTAACATGGACCCTTGACCACTGGACCTTTGGTTCTGATTAAGTGCTCTATGCTCAGACAGGTATGACCACCACATGAGCTGTATATTCCAGTACATTTGGTAGTGTAAGTGTTACATGGCTGGGTGATTTGCACTAGTACAGCACTTCACTTCTGGAGTATCACTTCAGTGTTGACGCTCTGTTTGGTTTTGGCAGCCATGCCACGTATTAGGTCACTTGGGAAGAGAGAGGATGTGAGAGAGATATATTAAAATACATGAGAAGGATCAAGAAGAGGGGAATATTTTCCAGAAAATAAAGGGCACTAAAAATCAGAGAGAGAGACGAGAGAGAGACGAGAGAGAGAGAGAGAACGAGAGAGAGAGAGAACGAGAGAGAGAGAGAGAGAGAACGAGAGAGAGAGAGAGAACGAGAGAGAGAGAGAGAACGAGAGAGAGAGAGAGAACGAGAGAGAGAGAGAGAGAGAGAGAGAGAGAGAAAGAGAGAGAGAGAGAGAAAGAGAGAGAGAGAGAGAGAGAAAGAGAGAGAGAACGAGTGAGAGAGAGAGAGAGAACAAGAAAACACTTTTAAACTACAAAGGTGGTGGATACATAGACAAGCCTCCCAGCTGGTCTGGTAGAGGCCAGCCCAAGGAAGGAATTGTCCTCATCTGCTATTACATTCTCTGCCCCTCACTCCAGATAACATATACTATGCTGTTGAGTCCGCACCTTGTTGTTGACACAAAATTCCTCCCTCGAGTCCTCTGTAACATCTCAAGGAAGGCCCAGTGTCGTCCTGAAAGCTCACGTGCTTCCAACATAATGCAGTGATTGAAATGCCATAAAAAGCAGTGGTACTGTGCTTTAATAAGACAGAATGGCAGACACTGTTTGGGCCACCATTTTTAAAATGTTTATGGTTGTATCAGCGCAAATTATTTAAAAAGGAAATACAAAGATTTTGTTTTCTACACACAAAGTTCATTTTAATAAAAGTAAACAATAGAAGATAAAGTTGGTTTCTAAATAATAAAAAACGATGGAATTCATTCCCACCTATTATCACACATCAATCGCAGCCCCTGCTCGTCTCCTGCGCTCTACCCATAACTGTCTACTTTCCGCCCCTTTCACCTCTACTGCTCTCTCTCGTTTTAATCCTTTTCCCCTCCCTGCCCCTTACCTGTGGGACTCGCTCACACTCAGTATACACCAAGCCCCTTCTCTCCCCGCCTTAAGTCAACTCATCTCTTAAATGAAGCATCCCAATAGCCTGGGCTCATGGCTACTGCCCCACACCCACAGTCGCTCCTACCAACCATTGTGGCCAGACACTGACATCTACTGTTCTTACCCACAATCAAAGCCAGGCACTGCCATCTACTGCACTTAACCACCATCAAGGCCAGGCACTGCTATCTATTGCACTTACCCACCATCAAGGCCAGGAACTGCCATCTACTGCACTTGCCCACCATCAATGCCAAGCACTGCCATTTACTGCACTTACCCACCATCAAGGCCAGGCACTGCCATCCACTGCACTTGCCCACCACCAAGGCCAGACACTGCCATCTACTGCACTTACCCACCATCAATGGCAAGCACTGCTACCTACTGCACTTATTCCCTCTCCTGATGTCTCAAAGTCTCCCATCGTATCACTTAGATTGTAAGCTCTCCGGGGCAGGGATCGCCTTTCCTATTGTCTGATCTTGTTTATTGCACGTATTGTATTATAAGACCCTGTACTGCATTGTCTCTCTTGTAAAGTGCTGAGTACGCTGTAGGCACTACATAAATAAAGTTATACATACAGTATGTTATCGGTGAGCCCCATTATAATATGTTACCTTTTCCCAACAGGTGACTTCACACTGGGCTCTCACTCTGTCACACTCAGCACCTTTGTTTTTGTTTTTTTAACTCATCTTTGGACTTGCACAGCAAAGTCACATCCCCGTGTTCAACCCCCAACGAAATAAGTAGCAAGGAAATTTCTACTTTGCCAGAAAGTTGTGTATATCACAAAAAAATCCAGCACTTGGAGTGAAATGTTATGTAAATGCCATGGGGTATTATTAGCTTGCCTGTGTCAAACAGACCATGGAAAATCTCTGACTGGATCTCCAAGTTTTTTATTCTAAATATACACTCCTTCGCTGAGCTGTCCTGCGAAGACGTGAGGTGATGGAAATGATATCCTCAACATTTCCCACTCCGCAGTGTGGTGGGGAAGGTAACATCGTACTGGTTGAGTAAACTCCTAGACCTCTGTTTAGCTTTTGTGGAACTCTATTGTAATCACTATATTGAATAATATAAATACTTTTAGTGTTATATAATATATATATATATATATATATGTATCTGTTGAATACAAGGCACTCACAGGCTCTTGATTAAAGTGGCAAAAAGATTTGTTTTATACTTATACCGTAGATTGACGTCCATCTGTTATAAGAATAGAACAAATCTTTATGCCACTTTGATCAAGACCTTGTGACTGTGCTGTACGGTAATATTTTTCTTGTATGGAGCTGACCGTGCGCGCGGCACATAGAATTTTTGCAGGCACAAGTCACTGCCCCGCAGAGCTCACAATCTATGTTGTTGGTGCCAGAGGCACAGGGAGATAAAGTGACTTGCTCAAGGTCACAAGGAGCTGACACCGGGAATTGAACCAGGTTCCCTCTGTGTTTACTCAATCAGTATTGTATAATTATTGCCGCTCAACTGCAAGTGTGTGTGTGTGTGTGTGTGTGTGTGTGTGTGTGTGTGTGTGTGTGTGTGTGTGTGTGTGTGTGTGTGTGTGTGTGTGTGTGTATATATATATATATATATATATATATATATTTATTTATATATAATTATGACGATAGTCTTGACTCGAGGTAGAGCGTATCATGATGACGATAGTCCTAGACTCGAGGTAGAGCGTATCATGATGACGATAGTCCTAGACTCAAGGTAGAGCGTATCATGATGACCATAGTCCTAGACTCGAGGTAGAGCGTATCCTTACTATATTCCTAGACTCGAGGTAGAATTAAATACATTGTGTGCACAGTTCTAGTTAATGAATCACTTACTGACATTTATAGTGTAACTACTTGAGCATTAACGTTGAGTGACAAAGGCTGCGACTGGTCTATATACTTTGTATGTAACTCGTAAACATCTAAGTAGGAAATAACCTCTCCATTTTATTGCTCAGCTGCCTCCAAAGACCCAAAGAACAGCACTAAATGCTTTATAGCTGTTAATTGTAAGAATTACTGGCTGTACGAACTGTAAGAATGACGTCAGCTGTTTTTCACTGAGTAGGAAATGGCATCGCCTCAACTTCAAGTGCAATTCAGTCTACTTGATGAAAGAGTCACCAATGCATTTCCCAGCTATGGCCTTCCCAGCCCTGAATGGTTGGAACATCAGAAAGTGACTTTCCGCAGGAGGAAGCACCAAGGCCAGAGACAAAGGAGATACACACACGATTCTACTTACTTTCACATTTCATCCCTTGGTGGATGAGTCCATACAGCAGTGAGCCACAGTGGTCGCAGAACGTTGGGCTGCCATAGTTGTGGATTTTAAACTTGTGTTTACTTCTTGGGTCCTGCAAGGAGAAAGCAGACACGTTTACATGAGTACTCCACTCATCTGGTGGCAAGAATTTACAGGAAAGAAGGATGTCGGCAGCTTGCTGACAAGAGAACTATTAGTGCTATAACTGGTGTGTGGCACCTTATAAAATGTGCTTTTATAAGAGTTTTTAACTTTATGGCTAGTAGCGCACTAGAGGTGAACAAAGAGTTAAGTTCCTGCCCCCCTTGTCAGTGGACGCACAAGCGCTAATGTTCTCATTGTTGCATAGAGCACCGGTTCCTAAATGTATCCTATACCAATAAACTCGCGATTAAGAACCCTGAGAGGTTGGAAAGCTTGTAACAGATCAACTACTTGTTGGTCCAATAAAGAGTATCGTACCCCCTACTCCCTCTCCCTCCTTTGCTACTGCATAGAAGAAAGGACTCACCCATCTTTGCTAGCTACAGTATGATGGTATCAGTAGAGAAAAACAATTGCTAACGCTACTTCAACTCTCACCTGTCACCAGACACTCAAATGTTGCTGCCCACACCCAATAGAATTGCCCAACAACAGTGGAGTCATCGCGCAAAAACTCATTGTGCAGCTGTTAAATGGGGGTTTGCGCCTGGTAAAAGCATTTTTAGATTTAGAGTTGTTCAAACATAGACGCGCGTTAATCTAACCGCTCGACAGTTGTGTTTACGTCTAATTATTCCAATGAGCTCAATGTGGAGGTTCACAAGTTAAACTCCATAGGTCCGATATTAGCGACTAATTTAGAGTTGTATTAACGTCTGTTCTTAATTTAGTAGCACTTCTTAATTGTGCTCCAACAGGGACCAGGTGGAAATGTAGCTACACTACAAGAACCCACTGTTCCCAGCACGCTTATTTGGTGAGTCACGGCTGCATGTTTCCGGCGCTACCTGGCGACGCTTACTCTTTAGGAGAAAAGACCCCGACCCCACAGAAGAGCGAGAATTTGGAGCGTTGATGTGTTTGGCGCGCCTGATGCACGCAGTGAGGACTTTGACTTCCTCTCTGTTAAATGCGGGCTTTAATACCCCCCTCTGCGTGCCGGCTGATTGATTCCCCCGTCATGAAGTTGTAGACAGAAGAGAGAGCCCCCCCCCCCCCCCCTCGCCCCCCAAAGTAACATTTTATACGGCATGTACTTATTTCCTAGAGCGCCAAAGATATACAGACGTCATTATAACACAGAAACACAATGTTTACACACAGACGTATGATTGCGCAAAACGTTAAAACTACACATGGCCAATGGAGCTAATCTAAGGCTGCGCTTATAGTCCCGGCTACAGCGACATCGTGTAACGCGAAAACAAGTATATGTAATCCGTTGCGTGCGCCTATAGTGTGCGTGACTGCGACGGCGCGACACAGCGACCAACATCGCAGGAAGTCAATGGAAAATGACATTAGCGACACGAGCGGTTCAGCCTATGAGTGCGAACCGCTCACTGCCCCGCCCCCGCCACTCGCCATCTCTTGTCTCCTACACTATAAGCTAAAATTGCTATTACAACGGTGACGGATGGCGTCACGTCGCCGTAGCAGGGACTATAAGCGAGGCCTAAAATCTCATTATAGTAATTGAAAACTGTTGTTCCTGGCTTGCACCAGAGTCTAAATGGGGGTCTTAGTTCCGAAACAGCGATGGCACAGCTCCATGATCTTACCACAATGCAATTTGTGTTACTACGTCTTCTCTCACAATCAGGCCCCAAGTTTCATAGACAGCCCACCTGGCAAAGATGACGCTCCTGTGGCTGTGTTGTGTAAGATGGTGGACAGATGAATGTTTGAACTGACCAATTAATATCTGTGAGCTCCATAAATTTGTGGACTTCTGATGTTATTGTCTTAGCAAAGTATTATATTAGGATATAAGCTACAACTCCCAGCATTCCCTGTCACTAAGAAACTGAATCACTGAGAGTTTTCCAATAATTCCAGTTATCAGCCTCTCTCCGTCCGGATTTTAGTAGCTCCACAAAACAAGTGGGAGTCTGTTGTAAGTTGTGATATCCAACATGAGTGGTTCCTACGTGATCTCTACTGGCTTCACAAGTCTCTTCTTCCACTGTGGGTCTGAAGAAGAGGCTTATGGAGGTCTCCATACTGTAGCTCGAGTATAACTAAAACTAGAAAGAACGCTCATGTTTGTTCACTGAAGAAAGTACACCTACACCATCTCAGGACTCAATAAATCTAAACTGAAACGAGATAGCATTGTGGACTGGAGCAAGAATGGTTTGTATTCTTTAAAGCCTATTTCTAAGAAACCTCTTGTTGCCAGCAGACGTGTTTTCGGTGGCAAATCCCTTTCAGTTGTAAAAGGGTTCAATTATACTCATGGTCTTGGATGCTCAGCTGGAGAGAGAGAGAGAGGAGAGAGAGAGGGGGGATAGACAGGATTGACAGGGGGAGAGAGGGGGGAGGGGAGAGAAGAGAGAGGGGAGGGAGGGGAAAGAGGGGAGAAGGCAGAAAAGAGATAGAGAGAGAGGGGAAAGGAGAGAAAATCCAAGTGAAAGGGGCTCAAATTGCCAGAAAATTAATTAGCTAATCAGCCTGAACTTTGTTTATCAAAGGCCTTTAGAAAACGGTGTTATTAGTTATTGTTCATCAAGCTCCTCTGACACTTGAAGCACATGAATTGGCTTTAAATGCCTTCTTCCAGATTTAGAAGCTATTGTGTGAACGCTGAGCAGCCTGCCACTCAGCCCTTCCCATAAACAACCGTTCGCACCGGAGAATGACGACATTTAAAAGCCCAATCCCAATGCAGGAAAGCAAAGTATTCTCCAAATATTCCGTGCTCGGTTTTATTAACCCCGTAATCACTGCATCACTCTCTTCATGAGCCAAAGCAGCCTATGTCGCACTTTGTGTGATGCCGCTGGGCCGTGTCCAGTTAAGCATATTACCGCAGACTTTAACAGGCTCAAGGAGTCACTGCCCTCATGAGCTTACAATCTGTGTTTAATGCCCGAGGCACGGGGAGATAAAGGGACTTGTTTAAGGTCACAAGGAGCGAACACATGGATGTGAACCAGGTTCCCCTGCTTCAGGGTCAGCACCTTTACTCATTGAGGTATGGTTATTTCACTAACATTAGAAAAAGCTCAAGATTAGGCCAGATAACAAGGTCCATCGGCACTTTACGTGTCAACTCTATCTGCACATGTCAGATACACCAAACCACTGCCTGGTTCGGAGACATCAGTCCTCAGTACCAGGGAGAACTAGCTGTAGATGTCCTCTGTGTCCCTGTGTAATTACAGCTAATCAGGCAAAAGCGTGAAGGGAGGAATTTCACTTGTTTTCATAGCTGTTAAAGTTCAAGCGCTGTAATGAGCAAGATTTTTTTTTTTTCTTTTCCCGATCTACAGTAAGTAGGGACATTTCAACTCCACTTAAAGGGACAATCCCTGCTAGGACCAAAGTGAACTAATCCCAGTGACATGTTTAAGGGGATCTCGTCTGGGTAACTGATGCATTTTTTACCCAAATCTGACACCTATAAGTATATTTAATGTATTTATTAAAGGGAGACTTGGGGGGGGGGGGGTGGGGGGGGTGAGATTTCTTCTGACTGCTCCCTTGTGTGTGATGTCACTGTGTGATGTCACGGTGTGATCAGCGAACGCTTGTACAGCTAGAGTCCCCCCCCCTCTCCACCTCCCCTTATCTTTATTGTGTCTCTGATAAGGACAGGGGGGGAGTAAGGGGAAAGAAAACACGATGCTGGAAAATGAGTGAGACTGACTAAGGCATAGGTTCACAAAACGGTGCTAAACTTTAGCACGCCTTTACTCCCCTTCATTTGTATAGGAGATGAGGCGAGCTAACGCTTAGCACCGGTTTGTGGATCTGGGTCTTAGTGAGAGAGACTTGGTAGATCTGTGGGTTACCTATATAAGTAACAAATCTGCGTAAGTACCAGCACTCACTGTCTAATAGCTAAATGATGAAAACAGTTGTAATGCAGAATAAACATGAGATGGCAGGCGGGACCGCAAGATATGGTGGCCATTTTGCTTTTCCTAAAGGGAGAGTAAACCGCGGACAACTAAACCGGTAAGTATCGCAGGTACTGAGGGGTCCCCAGAGTTCTGTTCAGCTGCAGGGGACCCCCTCTCAGGTGCAAATTATGCAACCCGGTGAAGGACCCTGAGAGTTTGGAAAGCTAGTGAGATATCTACTACTTGTTGGTCCAACAAAAGGTATCATACCCCTACTCCCTCTCCCTCCTGTGTTACTGCATGGGAGAAAGGACCAACACGGCGACACGCCCTACTTTGCCTTTATTATTTAATTTAAATATCAGGACCGCTGACAGGGGGGGGGGGCAACCAGGACTACTGTCCCGGGCCCAGCAAGTCAAGGGGCCCGGCCTCCCTGCCAGTCAAGGGGCCCGGCCTCCCTGCCAGTCAAGGGGCCCGGCCTCCCTGCCTGCAACTCTACAGTTTCCTACGTGCAGGCAAGCCGGGCCCTGCCCTTTCCTGGGCTGCTCCCTTCCCTCCTCTCCTGCAGGGCCCTCCCACTCTTCTCTCGTGCAGGCAAGCTGGGCCTTTCCTGGGGCTGCCTCCCCCATTTGCCCCTCCCCTCCCTCCTCTCCTGCAGGACTCTCCCCTTCCCTCTGCACCCCCATCTGTCCCTCCCCTCCCTCTCCTGCAGGACTCTCCCCTTCCCTCTGCACCCCCATCTGTCCCTCCCCTCCCTCCTCTCCTGCAGGACTCTCCCCTTCCCTCTGCACCCCCATCTGTCCCTCCCCTCCCTCCTCTCCTGCAGGACTCTCCCCTTCCCTCTGCACCCCCATCTGTCCCTCCCTCCTCTCCTGCAGGACTCTCCCCTTCCCTCTGTACCCCCATCTGTCCCTCCCTTCCTTAGGTTCTGTGGTCCTGCAGGGCTCTCCTGTGAACTGCATACAGGCAAAGATGATTGGTATGAGACTGCCGCATCCCAAAATAAAGCAACCGCTGGTCACCAGGGTAGGAAAGTATAAAAACTATTTATTAGACTACATAAAAACGAAAAAAACGACCATGATTGCTCATTATCTACTATTTTCAAGCTCTCCGTTTTAGAGCTTTGGGTAGCTTTTCTTTTGATCTCTCCTGTGAACTGGCCAGGTGGTCCCAGCAAGCCCATCTAAGGGCCCCAGGTAAGCCCACATGCCCATGATCCCCTGATACACACACGCCTTGGAGGGTGGTGTGTATTTGGGGAGGGGGGCTTATTGTGTGTATTTGGGGAGGGGGGCTTATTGTGTGTGTGTATTTGGCATGGGGGGCTTATTGTGTGTATATATTTGGGGAGGGGGTTTTATTGTGTGTGTGTATTTGGGGAGGGGGGCTTATTGTGTGAGTGTATTTGGGGAGGGGGGATTATTGTGTGTATATATTTGGGGAGAGGGTTTTATTGTGTGTGTATTTGGGAGGGGTTTTTATTGTGTGTGTGTGTGTATTTGGGGAGGGGGGCTTATTGTGTGTATATATTTGGGGAGGGGGTTTTATTGTGTGTGTATTTGGGAGGGGTTTTTATTGTGTGTGTATTTGGGGAGAGGGGGTTATTGTGTGTGTGTAATTGGGGGGGGGGGATTTCATTGTGCATGTGTGTATTTGGGGAGGGGTTATCGTATGTGTGTGTGATTGGGGGGGGGGTTCATTGTGTATGTGAGTGTGTATTTGGGGAGGTACCACATCCTCAAGCCCATTACACTGAAATGGTTCATCTCGTACATGCAGATTCCTACAGAGTAAACGTGACGAGCGTTACAAAGCTATTTAAGAAAAAAAAAAAAAGACTAACATTTTCTGTTACTTCCTTACGCCGAGTAGTTATTAAAGACCTTGGCTTGCAAAAGGACTTCAAAGGAAATTACGTTCTAAACAAATCACTTTAATACGATTTCTAATCTACCCACAGGTTTTTAGCTGGAATGTTTCCTCCTGCTGGAGCCACGATGCCCTCCCAGACCTTTTACACACTGCCTTAAATCATACTACTAGAGTTATACGGACGGTACCAAGTGAAGAACAAGAAATCTGCATTAGACCATCTATTAGCAGAAAATGGGAGTGTATGTGCACGAGTTGGTCAGCAGCACATATACAGTATAAACAGATCGATCCGGAGATTTTATAGGAGAAATAGATCAAGGTTTAGGAGATACCGGAGAGATTGAAGGTAGGTAGAGATGATCGGTTCTCTTGGCTAGGTGGATGGATAGGTGGAGTAGGCCAGAGAATAATGCAGGGTTTGGTAATGATTGTGTGTGTAATTGTGGTGGTTTTCCTGATGGGTCACTTTGGGGAGAAAAAAACTGTTATCCAGGTGTTTGGCTCCGACATCCATGCGCTCAGGGAAGGCCCACCTGTACCCGCTTCACTCTATGGTCCAGATCCACTGAACCCACAGATGGATGATGCTCTAATGGAACGGCCTGCTATTGACGTAAGTGACAATTGGGTTGCAGGGGCTCTCTGCTTGACAGTGGAGGGTCAGCCTGCTGTAAAAAGATCATGCATACGTCGCCAGGGTTCCTAGCATGAAAGGGGGGGGGGTGGAGGGCGGTGGAAGCATGGAAATTGGGCTATGAGAATTCGATTATGGTACGGGTCTCCGAGACCCATTATGGTATTTCAAGACTGACCTGGTTGACGAAAGGGTTACTCAGTTTTTGAATAGCTTGAAAGTGAGACAGGCTAGAATATTTGCAGAGAGAGAAGGTTTACCGATAGCAACTTCAGGGTCATATGCAATTAACACAAGATAAGAGATGTTTTTGTAGAAATAGTGGGTGAAAAGCAGAAATAGTTTAGCTTGGCATAATATGATATATTCCTTATATGGGCATTACATTAGCTTTGCTGTATAACTATTGTGTAATATATACGGTGGCTAAGATATATTGTTTTGGGGGTCAGACCAAGGCCTGGTCTGCTTGAAATTGTTCGTAATTAATGAAATCATCACTTGTTCATTCTGCTCGTTTTTGCACAATCAGTTTCTGATTCTCAATACGACCATAGTTTCACCCAGCCATGAATTAACCAAGAGCGTCCCTTAGTTAAAGAGCCTGGAACACCGTGAAAACCAGTTGTTTTTACCCCGATACACCCCCAGAAATAATTTCTCTACCTCACTGGCATTTTCAGCAGCAAAAGATAACAAATAACAAACAAAACAAAAAAACACCACGGCTAATGGCTTTGGTGATTAATTTTACCCTTTCCTTTCCCGTATAACAGACACCTACTTAGAATTGATCACCATAATGCAAAATATTATTTCCTCAATTATGAAACCACTGTGACCTCAATGCATCAATGTAGCTGCTTTATACAGTGACAGATGGAGAGCTGCATATACTTTGCATGAAAATGATGATCTCCGTATGAAAAGTAACTGTGAGCTAATCATGAGGGTCAACAATATGTCACATGCACAGAACTCGGAGGTCATCTTGTTATTAAAGAAGCAACGCCTCCGCGCCCCCCCCCCCCCCCCCAGCCAATTTATTTGAATTTGCTGTCTTCCTCGAAACAGATGTTTATAGTGCTATTTTATTGGGACCAAGTGCAAGACGACGACAGGGGGGGAGGTGCGGGGGGGAGAAAAAAAACCAGGAGCGTTTTCATATACTTTTGGAGAGTTTGATGCAGACGCGATCTACGCGCGGAGGTCAGCGACACAAGGAGTGGCCCAAAACAATGGGACGGGCTATGACTCGGGCCGAGCCTCCCACTACAAGGATCAATACCTCAACCACAAGGCAGCTATCAGATGCCCATTGTTGACATGTGCTTGTGAAACAGACGTAAGTGGAAGGGGTAGCTGCAGCATTGCACTTAATTATGCACTGTAAATCAGGGGTTCTCAACTCCGATCCTCAAAACCCCAACCAACAGGCTAGGTTTTCCGGAAATATCCCTGCTTCAGCACAGGTGGCTCTATTAGTGGCTCGGTCTTCGATTGAGCCACCTGTGCTGAAGCAGTGACTCATTGAGCCACATGTGCTGCAGCAGGGGTATCCTGAAAACCTGGCCTGTTGGGGGGGGTCTTGAGGACAGAAGTTGAGCCCCCCCCCTTGCTGTAAATGACGATAAGAGTATTACGCTACTGGAATATGTGAAAGCTGAAGATAATGCTCATTGGTTTTGGCTGTATCCCTGAAGCTATAAATATAGCAAAAATGATCTATTTTCAGCAGAGGTACATTGGCCGTGGCCCATTCTGTGATGTATACTCCCACCCACAATGAAATGAATAATGCAACTACAATAACAACAATAAAATCGGCCAAACAGGTATCCGCTTTGAAATGCATTCTGTACATGACATTCTGTAGTATGACCCTCACAACTGTCCCAACCAGCTCCAGAGAGGTTAAAATACTGTATTACACCACATAACAAAATATTTTGGAGAAGCAATAAAGTGACGTTTCTCAGCCACCCATCATCTTCTTTATCATTTACAGTGGTGTGAAAAAGAAAGTACACCCTGTTTGAATTCTATGGTTTTATATATCAGGACATAATGACGATCATCTGTTCCTTAGCAGGTTCACAAATTAGGTAAATCCAACCTCAGATGAACAACAACACATGACGTATTACACCGTGTCATGATTTATTTAACAAAAATAAAGCCAAAATGGAGAAGCCGTGTGTAACAGGGGACTTACACTGTTCAGAAAACGTGCCTCTAATCCAGCAGTGTGCTGGTTAATTGACCAGCACTTGGCTGATTAGAGGTGTTAGAAAAGCCTGCCTTTGAGACAGGAAGTAAGACTCCTTAGCTCACATCTGAGCTGAACTAGGAGACAGAGCAGAGATTCCTGAGTCTCCCAATTGGGGGGGGACTGACCAGAGGAACGGCTGTCTTGAGCTGCAGAAGGACTGGACTGTATGCTGATAGCAAGACAAGGGGACCAGACCTCAAAACCTGGACAGACATTGCTGTAGCACACAAATGTGCTTACCCAGGAGAGCAGAGAGGACTTCCCCTACAGCTTCAGGAGACAGATAAGACTTTCTTTTGGAACTGTTATATATCTGTATATATGTTTATATTTTGGGGCTGGTAAATAGCTTAGCTAACCAACCCAGTCAGAGAGGGCTGAGCTACATGTATAGATAGTCTCCAAAGCAGAAATAGGTTTTTTGTTTGGCTTATTTTCATATGTTTTGCTGTGTTAAAGCGACAGGTCTCCATTGCGTACCTCTGAACACGTCTCCTACACTGTGTGTGAAAAACTAAGTACACCTTATGATTCAATAGCTTGTAGAACCACCTTTAGCAGCAATAACTTGAATTAATCGTTTTCTGCATGACTATCAGTCTCTCACATCGTTGTGGAGGAATTTTGGCCCACTCTTCTTCACAACGTTGCTTCAGTTCATTGAGGTTTGCGGGCATTTGTTTATGCACAGCTCTCTTAAGGTCCCGCCACAGCATTTCAATCGGGTTGAGGTCTGGACTTTGACTGGGCCATTGCAACACCTTGATTCTTTTCTTTTTCAGCCATTCTGTTGTAGATTAGCTGGTGTGCTTGGGATCATTGTCCTGTTGCATGACCCAATTTCGGCCAAGCTCAGAATTTCACTGGTGTAAGAGTCGGAATCTTATCTCACTAGAATATGACACATGTACAGCTCAACTCCCTTGTAACGCTGCGCTTGGGGTCCAATCATCACATCGCGTTATAAGCGGATCGCGTTAGAAATAATGTACAATTGTATGCATTGTACAACAAAGTATTTAAGACACCAATAATCGTGTTGTAAAGTAAATATGAAAACTGGGAGCGACACGTGCATCGCGTTATAAGCGGATTCGTGTTGTAACGGATCGCGTTATGACGGGGTAGAGCTGTATTAATGCTTTGATTGCAGTTACTCAGGTGAATGGGGGCAATCTCTGGCACGGAACGAGTTACAATGGACTGGTTTAGTAGGCAGAGGCGCTGGGGTAAGGGGTTAATGATTTGACAATTGAGTTGCAAAAGAGAAACACACAAAAGATAAACCCGGGTCCACAGAAAACCTAAGATGAAACTTGGACCAATGCTGAATGCAGCTGAGCGAAATGACTTCCAAAAATGCCTGATTTACCATTTTCCAAGCTTCGCCTAAACATCGGCGGTCAAATTGTATATTAATATTTACTTTGGGAGGCAGAAAACCACTTCACATGTGATTGTTAAACGCTGCTTCATGCCAAATGTGCCTGGGACAAAATGGAGTGGAAATCGCAAACTGCGTCACGTTCTTCTGTTTAAAGATTCGTGGTTTTGGAAGCGGCGTATCTAAACCGTTGCGCTGATAGGTGCCGATAGGTAATAAACACCAGCTCCTCTGCAAAAGCTGTTTAAACCCCTTCTGTGCACGAGGGTCCTGCCATTTTCCTGGCCACAGAACGGATCACGTGATCGCTTTGAGGTTCTGCCGGTCTGACCGGAAGTGTACAGACCCGGACCCCCAAACACGCAAATAGCCGTGATGTACAGCGGGGGGGGGGGGGCGGGGGGCAACTCCAGTGCCCAAGGGCCACCAACAGGTCAGGTTTTCTACATCTTCCCTCGCTCCCTTCGCAGATTTAGGTCTTTACGAAACGCCAGCATTTGCAAACCCCCTTATAAAGTAAGCAGTTACTCATGTTGGAATTAACTCCTTCCCCCTTTTCGTTACCAAAAAAACTGGCAATCTTCAACTGCACAGGGCAAGATCTACAATACGCAGGGCATCTACAATACGCAGGGCAAGAGCTACAATACGCAGGGCATCTACAATACGCAGGGCACCTACAATAAGCAGGGCACCTACAATAAGCAGGGCATCTACAATACGCAGGGCACCTACAATAAGCAGGGCACCTACAATACGCAGGGCACCTACAATACGCAGGGCATCTACAATACGCAGGGCACCTACAATAAGCAGGGCATCTACAATACGCAGGGCACCTACAATACGCAGGGCACCTACAATACGCAGGGCACCTACAATAAGCAGGGCACCTACAATACGCAGGGCACCTACAATACCGTTCACACAGACCTGATGCCGATTTAAAACAAATTTATATTAGAGTTTGTGAATTTTAAGGATGCTAAATGCATGCAAACCTACGAGCAAACGGGGGTGGGGGGGGGGGGGATGGGGAGGTGTTGGTGTATTTGCCAAAGCATAAATCTTGTTTGTGGTCACTGTACACGGTTGTCAAATCTTGGGGATTTAGTGATGGAAGTAGAAAACATCATTTTTTTTAAAGTGCTGATGCATAACATGTTCTATAATGAGATATATTAGCCACGGTGTTGATGTTTAAATGCACGGAACCCCAGGCTATATGAGAGGGAGGTTTGCATCAAGATAATGTCCGTGTAATGAAATCATTTTGATCTCAGACGCTATAGAGCAGGGGGGGGGGGGGGGGCGGGGGCAACTCCAGTCGTCAAGGGGCACCAACAGGTCAGGCTTTATATATATCCCTGCTTCAGCACAGGTGGCTCAATCAGTGGCCCAGGATTGAGCCACCTGTGCTGAAGCAGGGATATCTGGAAAACCTGACCTGTTGGTGGCCCCTGAGAACTTGACTTGCCCAACCCCCTGCTATAAAGAATGGGAGTGAGCGGGATTTGAAAGGAATAGATGGGACTTAAAAGGGAATCAGCCAACGGGTTAAAAACAAAACAATGTACTGTAGGTTGGACCAGAGGGGCTCAACTCCAGCCCCCAAGCCCCCCCACCCCCAACAGGTCAGGTTTTCAGGAAACACAGATGGTTCCATCAGTCCCAGCGTCAGCACAGGTGGCTAAATCAGAGGCTCAGTCTTCCGCTGAAGCTGGGATACCCTGAAAACCTGACCTGTTGGGGGGGGGGGCAGGGGTTTTAAGGACTGGAGTTGAGCACCCCATGGTTGAGCACAAATGACAGGGCTCCTGGGAAACGAGATACACGAGGGAGCAAAACACAACGAACGCCACCGGCAGTGCATGTGCTTCTCATTTCCTGTGTGTGTTACACAGAACGCGACCCATGCAAAGCAGCCTGAGACCTCCACACCATGGGACCCAGAGTGCATGTACAGGAAATTCAATTTCCCAAGGCACCGATACACATCTTGCATATAACCCCTTCCAGTGGTAAAGTGGAATGCAAGTATTAAACTACACAAACGATGGGCAAGGTACAGAACGCATGAAAAAAAAAACCCATGTCATACGGGGCGTTGTCTTGTAGTTGATTTAAAAAGATGTACAGCAATTGTTCTATGCTCTGCGCATTAACATTGGTGATCAGTAATGCAGTTAATGATTACTAAGTGGTCCATGTAATGAGGCAATTTTGCAGCGAAACTGGGACAATTGTCACCCTGCATCTACGTATCAAATTATTTTGCTGCAGTTTTGCCCCATCTGCCCTAGCGTGCACCTTACATCTCATTATAATAAAGTTCTGCATTTCTCTGTACCCGTGTAACAGGGACTTAACCCTGTTTTAAAATGAGCCTTCTATTTAAAGCCAATAGTGGTCAGAGGAATCCAGCAGGGAGCTGGTTAATTGCTGCTAGACAATTTAACCAGTCTCCACCTGGCAAATCAGACAGCTAGAAAGTAACCCCAACCCTCTCTAATAGTGCGTCTGAGATCAAATGCATTGTAAGGATCCCCAACCCTCTCTAATAGCGCGGTCTGAGATCGGATGCATTGTAAGGAACCCCAACCCTCTCTAATAGCGCGTCTGAGATCAGATACATTGTAAGGAACCCCAACCCTCTCTAATAGCGCGGTCTGAGATCACATGCATTGTAAGGAACCCCGACCCTCTCTAATAGTGCGGTCTGAGATCGGATGCATTGTAAGGAACCCCAACCCTCTCTAATAGCGCATCTGAGATCGGATGCATTGTAAGGATCCCCAACCCTCTCTAATAGCGCATCTGAGATCAGATACATTGTAAGGAACCCCAACCCTCTCTAAAAGCGCGTCTGAGATCAGATGCATTGTAAGGAACCCCGACCCTCTCTAATAGCGCGTCTGAGATCGGATGCATTGTAAGGAACCCCAACCCTCTCTAATAGCGCGTCTGAGATCAGATACATTGTAAGGAACCCCAACCCTCTCTAATAGCGCGTCTGAGATCAGATACATTGTAAGGAACCCCAACCCTCTCTAATAGCGCGTCTGAGATCAGATGCATTGTAAGGAACCCCAACCCTCTCTAATAGCGCGTCTGAGATCAGATGCATTGTAAGGAACCCCAACCCTCTCTAATAGCGTGTCTGTGATCAGATGCATTGTAAGGAACCCCAACCCTCTCTAATAGCGCGTCTGAGATCAGATGCATTATAAGGAACCCCGACCCTCTCTAATAGCGCGGTCTGAGATCAGATGCATTATAAGGAACCCCGACCCTCTCTAATAGCGCGTCTGAGATCGGATGCATTATAAGGAACCCCAACCCTCTCTAATAGCGTGTCTGAGATCAGATGCATTATAAGGAACCCCGACCCTCTCTAATAGCGTGTCTGAGATCAGATGCATTATAAGGAACCCCGACCCTCTCTAATAGCGCGGTCTGAGATCACTTGCATTGTAAATTCTTCTGTATTTGGTACAATTTTCAAATGACCAGAAAATTGCAGGGAACCCTTTGGGGGTGCCCCGGGGAACACGAGGGTTGAAAAGCACTGGTCTAACCAAAATAATTAAGCGTGTGACTGGTGGACTATGGACGCTTGGACACCTAGGCACCTGTACAGCCGGCTACAGAATCTGCCTTTTCTCTAGCAATAATAAAAAATCAGTTTACAGAGGTGATTTAAGCCGCCCGCTCTGCGCCCTTTAAGATTTCCACGTCCCCGTGACTCCTCTTTTGTACGGGCAATTCTGTATAGAGCAACGTTTAAAATCAATGGTGCCTGCAAGCTTCAGTTGAAGTGATGTATGGGGGAAGCTTCTCCACAATCAATCTGGTGTGCATTATTCTTGAATAATTGGGCCCTGAATGCCGAGCATGCAGGGATTCACTTAATGAAATAGGGGAAAGGAAGCCCACTGCGGCTCATAATGCATAATTTATCCGCGAGTTGTAAGTGCCCGCAGAGCCTACGCTTCATCAACAGGGAGACGCCGCGTGAGCGGGGAATTCCCGTCCGTGTGTGAAACGGGCCGGGCTTGTTCGACAAGAGGGCAGCGTCTTTCACTGGGCGAAGTGAAGGAATAACCGCGCCGCCAACCTACAGATGTAGCCAGGCTAAGGGCTGTTATGTAGTGGCCGCGTGTGCTACGCCGTGCGCGCACGCGCGGCACTTATAATTGGCTGAGATCAGCCCTTCTATGCAAGGTCCGCGCGCCCCGCACACGGTAGTGAGCGTGCATCCGGCCGACAGCGGGGAAGACGGGGAATACAATGATTTTGCGCTGCTACCGGCGCTGAAATTTGTGTGTGTGTGTGTGTGTGTGTATACATGTGTGTGTATACATGTGTGTGTGTATACATGTGTATGTATGCGTGTGTGTGTGTGTATTACACATACACACACACAAACACACAGTACCTTCTCAGCTCACAGCATACACACAAAAAGCATGCGGCACTGGCACGCCCGCGGCCGCACACACTATATAACAAGCCTAACCGTTCGCCCTGCCGCGGGAAGTGGTGGATTCCGGATCGTGGCATCAGCCGTAAATCTCTCTGTACGCCGTCCCCAGAGCTGCGGCTTTTTATGCTGCCGTTCCAGGGGCGGTAAGTCTGGCTACGACTGTATCTCTGCGTTACACACCTCCACACACTCGACAAAAGCCGGGGCCATTGATGACCTGAACGCACAGGGATTAACGTTTAAAATCACCAAGCGTACATGTTTTATGCGCCCAGCTGGCAAACCTGCAATTTTTCCACAAATACACACATTTCTGCGTATCAGTATTTACCTGTTTAGTCTGTAAGCAAACGTATGGCTTAGGGTGTGCATGTACGGATAACCCTTATCTGGCTGAAGCAAGCAGGCTGTTTCCTGCATCTCTTCTTATTTTGTCGGTAGGAATGGAGAAATGGGGTTTCTGCCGTACTGGGGGTAAAATAATTGCAGTATGCCCGTGAGAAGGTAAAACTCTGTTTAACATTGGAGAATGACCTACATCGAATGTATTGTAGCAAGTTAAGTGCAGGCGTGAGCATAACTTTCCAGTGTACCCTTAATGGTGTACCTATTAACACCAGGTGCACCTATTGTACCTATTTCTGCCTGGGCGTGACAGCTGTCGAGCGCTCCCCTGCCTGTCTCTTATTGGTTGAGGCTCAGAACCTTTAGCTCATTATAGCATCTTCAAAGTCAGTGACTCATTTCATATGTGATCAGCCGGTTATAGAGAAGCTGCCTCTACTTTGAAATACAGTATATAGTATTATTATTATTGGTACAGTGATCTTTTCATATAATAAGTGAGGATACTGGGAAGGAGCGCAGGTTATGGGGGAAGGAGCGCAGGTTACGGGGGAAGGAGCGCAGGTTACGGGGGAAGGCGCGCAGGTTACGGGGGAAGGAGTGCAGGTTACGGGGGAAGAAGCGCAGGTTACGGGGGAAGGAGCGCAGGTTACGGGGGAAGGAGCGCAGGTTACTGGGAAGGAGCGCAGGTTACTGGGAAGGAGCGCAGGTTACGGGGGAAGGAGCGCAGGTTACTGGAAAGGAGCGCAGGTTACGGGGGAAGGAGCGCAGGTTACGGGGGAAGGAGCGCAGGTTACGGGGGAAGGAGCGCAGGTTACGGGGGAAGGAGCGCAGGTTACGGGGGAAGGAGCGCAGGTTACGGGGGAAGGAGCGCAGGTTACGGGGGAAGGAGCGCAGGTTACGGGGGAAGGAGCGCAGGTTACGGGGGAAGGAGCGCAGGTTACGGGGGAAGGAGCGCAGGTTACGGGGGAAGGAGCGCAGGTTACGGGGGAAGGAGCGCAGGTTACCGGGGGAAGGAGCGCAGGTTACGGGGGAAGGAGCGCAGGTTACGGGGGAAGGAGCGCAGGTTACGGGGAAGGAGCGCAGGTTACTGGGAAGGAGCGCAGGTTACTGGAAAGGAGCGCAGGTTACTGGGAACGAGCGCAGGTTACTGGGAACGAGCGCAGGTTACTGGGAACGAGCGCAGGTTACTGGGACCGAGCGCAGGTTACTGGGAACGAGCGCAGGTTACTGGAAACGAGCGCAGGTTACTGGGAACGAGCGCAGGTTACTGAGAATGAGCGCAGGTTACTGGGAACGAGCGCAGGTTACTGGGAATGAGCGCAGGTTACTGGGAACGAGCGCATGTTACTGGGAATCATGGTATATTTAGCTGGTTGTGCAGATTTCTCACATACTGTAGGTCCCTGGAAGATGCATTTATCTGACTGGGAAGCTTTAAACATGCAGAAATATTGCAGGTTTATGGATTTCATCATTTCTTGACCAGAAGGCATTCGTCTCCAGATGTTGCTGGCGTTGCAGCCAGTGGACAGTTATCCAGTGACAAATGATTAATTGCTTTATAATAACCGCGAGAATCGGTCACCGCTTCTAAAAATAATGAATGTGCGCAGGCGATAGACGAGTGTGCTCGCAGGAAAAACTGTGCACTGAACAGCTCGGGGCAGAGTTAAAAAAACAAACAAAAACGGACAGAGAGACCGCAAACATCACGATACGGAAAAGATAAAAAATCCACTGTTTAGGAGTCCTGCCCCTCAATGCGTTCCTAGCATTTAAAGGGTTAACATGCAGGTGTAGTCTAACGTTATTGCAACCCGTGGCAGGCACCCATGGGTGGAATAGTGCGATAGCCCCGCCCTCGCGCATGCAGGTCATTTAAGACAATGGGCGTTGCCTTTGCGTCGATGTCCCGCTGCAGCTCCGCGCGGGATGCGGCAACGTTGGCTGCGGCTGCACTTCTACGAAAGATAAGGACGGTCCTGCTCACGGCGGTTTATCATCTGGGTGCGCATTGCGACGGCTGTTCCTTCAATGTCAATGGCAGGGGTGCACAACTTCTGTCCTCGAGCCCCCCTCCTTTCACCCAACAGGTCAGGTTTTTGGGTTATCCCTGCTTCAGCAAAGGTGGCTCAATCAGAGGCTCAGTCTTCGGCTGAGCCTCCGATTGAGCCACCTGTGCTGAAGCTGGGACATCCTGAAAACCTGACCTGTTGGGAGGGCTTGAGAACTGGAGTTGAGCACACCCTACACCTAGGGTTGCCAGACGGCTTCTCCAAAAATACTGGACACCATGGTGAAAGGTGCAACGCGCTCAAGAGACACACCCACACCTCTCCACACAGTTTCCTCCTCTCCTTGGCCCACCCCCAGTCTCCTCACACCTCCTGATTGGCTGCATTACTCACCAGCAGCCAATCAGGCTGGAAGAAGCTGCCCAGCCCCTTAGCAAAAGCCCTGCTCTCTCCCTGCTCAGAGAAATCCTGCTGCCCCCCCCCCCCCCCCCAACTGCTCAGGTCACTATGTCCAGAGAGGTAATACCGGTATACACATACACGCCCAGAGAGGTAATACCGGTATACACATACACGCCCAGAGAGGTAATACCGGTATACACATCCACATCCAGAGAGGTAATACCGGTATACACATACACGCCCAGAGAGGTAATACCGGTATACACATACACGCCCAGAGAGGTAATACCGGTATACACATACACGCCCAGAGAGGTAATACCGGTATACACATACACGCCCAGAGAGGTAATACCGGTATACACATACACGCCCAGAGAGGTAATACCGGTATACATGTACACGCCCAGAGAGGTAATACCGGTATACATGTACACTCCCAGAGAGGTAATACCAGTATACACATACATGCCCAGTATTACCTCTCATTTTTTACTGGACAGTGTCCAAATACAGGACACCTGGCACCTGGCAACTGGACACCTGGCAACCCTACCAACGCCTTGCAAATCACTTCTCTTCCCCAACATACTCCTGCTATTTTTAGGTTTGTTTCTATGCTTGGAAACAGAAACATACGTTGAGGCTCATCTGGGGAAAAAAGGGTCATAGTTGGGTGCCAATTAATGAAGCAAAGGCTTCCATCCCCCCCCCCCCCCCCCCCCCGGCGCTGAATCGGGGATCACACTAGAGCCATATGTGAATCTGCAGAAGTTAGATTATTTTTTCAGTGGCAGCATCTGTCTTTTTGGCTGAATTTCCAGACAGATTGGTTCGGGATTTCTTCGCCGGACCTACGCGACTGTGAGCTGCCAAGAGGCTGCCCTCTCATTCCTAGAGATGAACAAGTACGTACTCTAAGCCTCGGTTCAGTAAGCCCTCAAGACAATAATCTAGTAACACACACAGTTCATACAGGACAAAGTTATGAGTTATTTTTATATATCTTTAGAAATCAACATTAAAATGAAATGTAGAAGAAGGACTGTAAGGCTTATTAAAAAATAAACTCTTACAGATATACACAGGCTATGTATGTCCTTGTGATAACCTAACCCCTCTCTACCAGAGGTGTCTGCAACACACTGCAATGCGATGTTGAATATTGGGTCCAAGATTAATCGATCTATATATATATATATATATATATATATATATATTTTTTTTTTTTTTTTTTTGTAAAGTGAGTTTTATACAATGTTTCCATGTGAATGTAGAGTATCCCAAAGTGTCAAGTGTTTAGGAAGCATTGGGACATTCTTCAAAAAGATCCAATTCTTAAAACCTGTCTCCCTAATAGACTCAAAATAGTTTATAGACGAGCTAGGAATTTAAAGTCCACACTGTCCCCAAGTTGTCCCGTTGATAATCTTCGGGACCGTCATGTCACTTGGCTTAATGACCTCAAAGGTTATTATACCTGCCATAATTGTATTGGGTGTAAGTATAGTAAAAAAAGGAAACAGTTTCAATCCAATGTAACTGGCATTAGTTTTGATATTGAAACATTTATTAATTGTAAGACTAATTTCTGTGTCTATCTGTTACAATGTCCATGCGGATTACAACACGTTGGCCGGACTGGGAGAACTCTAAAGCGACGTTTCGCTGAACGTGTTTATAATATCAAGAGCGGTCTAGAGACACATAGTGTCTCTAACCATTTCAAATTGAAACATAACCAAAATCCAGACGGCCTTATCTGCATGGGCATTGATAATCCAAAAACCAGTTGGCGTGGGGGTGATAGGCTAAACACGGTGTCCAAACGTGAAAGCTACTGGATTTATGTGTTAAAAACCTTATCCCCCCTAGGACTTAATATCGAATTTGACCTAGCAGCATTTTTAAAAGATCCATAAATTATCAATATGGATCCTACATTTCCATTCATTGCATGTATGACAATTTATGGTTTAATGCATTTTATCTTAATTTTTATTATGCTTGATTATGTTTTTAGCATAAACTCCATGTAATGTTTTGTGCATTTACAGTCATGTGTTGTAAAACATCATTGACCCCATCAGCGATCTGTTTTCAGATTGCTGCTATATGTCTAAAGCACAGCCTGTCAATCACTACAACATATTCGCCCCCTTGTGGGAAGTTCCTTCATTGTACACGTATATAAGTAATGTTCCTACTAAGCTCCACCATCCCCTGAGGAAGTGACGTTCCATCACGAAACGCGTAGGGAGGAGCTTAGTTTTGCGCGTGCCTGTTCAGCCACCGTAGTCGCCCGACGCCGGAGAAGAGACACCTGCCGCTGACGTCTCCATCGGCGAGTTGCGGGAGTTCTCGTGTACACTAGCCAGTTGGTCTCCGTGCATATCGGGTTGGATAAAGGTTGCGGACGGCATTCGCGAGTTGTTTAGCTACCTCACACACATTGTAAGTGTGGGTAGTTTGTTGTTATTTTCCATTAAAAGTGTAGTTACGTATTACACTAGGCTGTGTCCTTTTCCCTTTATCATCGGGTGTCGCTGTCATCGGTGTGCCCCGAACACAATCTGAAGGGGAACCCTCTCATCAGACCACGTGGGGTCCGTGGAAGATCGAGGTGAAGACGTGGCACAAGTACAGATTCTATCCCCTGTCTGAGCAAGATTTACATCTTGTAAGTAGGGTTTTTTTTATGTTTTAGATAAGGGTCCTTGCCTTTTAAATACTGCGCAATTGGTGTGTCCTTTTTGTTTTTTTTCTCAGAACTATTTCGGAGTTATTCTACAGGGACGCCCCCACTTGTCCAAAACATTCTTGGTCACTCCATCTACCCATCCGGACTTGTCTCTTATCTAAGGACTGACATTCGGACTACGGTATCTTGGACACCTATATTCACTAGCGCCGGGGAGCGCATATTTTGTGTTTTGATGTCGGGTATCCCAAAGTTTGATCAACAATCGATGAGGTTTGGCCAATACAATAGGAAGTGCCTTGGTGAACTAATTGTTTGTGAAGATCGGCCATTAGATTAAATAATCTAATGAGCGTTATGTACACAGTGAGCACCATAAACAAAATGGTTAGAAGTGTTATTAGAAGACCAGAAAGATGATATGAAATCTGGTACGAGACCACACGCGTCTCCCCAAAGGCGGCAGCCAAAGGGTGTCAGCTGTTTGCTGATGTTAGAGATGCTCGGTTACAAATCCCATAAACATATATTATCTCTAACGGCCCATATATCTGTAAATATAGCGTATAACCTCTGTTTAAATCCGCCGCCCCATGACACTTGCATGTGGCGGCCGCCTCCTTGCTGCCGCTCCCCTTCTGAACCACAGCGTCAAATGACGCCGTGGACGTCACCAACGTGACGTCGCATTGCCACGGTAATGCGACGTCATGACGTCATTTGACGCCACGTTGCTTTGGCAACGGGATGCCGTGCGATGTCGCGTTGGTGACATCCGCGGTGTCATTTGACGCTGGGATTCCAATGAAGAAGGGGGCTGTAGCAAGGAAGCGGCCGCCAAATGTAAGTGGTTTCCCATCAGGACCGATAGACCAGAGAGCGTGGCAAATGTATTTGGGGGAAGACATTTTTGCCGCCCCAAAATGTTGCCACAGGCTCCCGACACCTCCTGATTGGCCGCTGCTGAGTAATTAAGCCAATCAGGATGGAGGAAGCTGCCCAGCCCCCTAGCATTAGCCCTGCTTGGGGAAATCCCATGGCCCCCAAAGCCGGTCAGGTCACTATGTCCAGAGAGGTAATACTGGTATACACATGTCCAGTATTACCTCATTTTTTACTGGACAGAGTGTCCAAATACCGGACACTCCGGTTCAATACTGGACACCTGGCAACCCTAGTCCAGGGCCCGGCGGCTGTGGGGCGGATCGGACAGCGCTGGAAGTTGGGCACGGCCAGAGGTCGGGGCCCAACTTCTGTGTCCGGCTGCTTAGCCTCTGGTTTGCTGCTGGACACCAGCTGCTGCGGAGAGGCTGCCCCACCCATAAAATCAATGACAGAAGTTTGCCCCGCCCGGTAGTCGGGCCTCAACTTCCGCACGGAACCGGAGCAGCACTGGAGACCATCCCCTCCTCCCCCTCCCAAGGTAAAACTGTGTGTGTGTGTGTGTGTGTGTGTTGTGGGAGGGGGGAGGGGGGGGGGGTTGGGTTCACTGAGCCCGTATTATAAAAAATGACACGTGGCAACCCTAGAGTAGAAGATTATCAAAAAAACCAGTGGAACTGCCTCAGACACCCTGGGTGTTCGTGCCTGTGACACAGGAAGAGATGGGAGTATGATATCTGCACACTTATTATTGGTAGTCCTTTCCAGAGGAGGTGATACAGTCCCTCTGGCCTACCACAAGGAGATTGACCTGTCATGCGGGACGTTATATAATCACAAGCAGTTCTGTTTCTCTTGCCAGAAGTAGATTACATCTTCAACCGTTTAAAAGGAAAAAAAACAACAAGATCAAGTGCCCTCCAGTAAGGGACGTGTTCCTAGGCGCCGCGCGTAGGGTACTGAATATTAATGAAGGTTCATTTTAAATCTCCCATTTAATCTGACAAGAGGCGGAGAAGGCTGGAGACTCATCTGCTCGTACCCTGGGGGTCACCGCGGTCACGTTGCAAACAATCAATTTCATGGTTGGAGGCGAAAGCGGCGTTAAGTACAACACGCAAGTTATTGAATGTTTTTCCACCGCAAACAGGAATTATACCTGCAAACGGGATTGGGAGAAAAGCGCTATATGAAATAAAGTTGTTATTTATTATTATTATTATTATTATTAGGGAAGTTTTTTGAAACAAACTGGAGTGTCAATAAAATACCACCAGGTGGCAACAGTATACACCATAAACTAATGTTTCTCAACCAGGGCGCCGTGACCCTCTGTCAAGTGTGGGACAGCCCCGACGGGAAACACTCTGCCGGGTCCTTCGCCGGCCTGTTCTGCACTATCTGGAGGCTGCGAGGCTGCAACCCACCTCTTCTCACTCTCCTCTCTGTGTGCTCTGTGACGAAGGGAAAGGGGAGGGGGCGGGTGAATGTGGGGTGTGCGGAGCATAATGGTGAATATGGAGCGTGTTGATATTAAGGGTGTGTATGCAGAGGGAGAGTTTGTAAGTGTGGTGGGATTGTGTGAGCGAGGAGGGCGAGTGTGAGCGAGGAGGGTGAGGGAGGGCGAGTGTGAGCGAGAGGTATGGCATGTGGTCTGAGATGGGGTGTCCCAAGATTTTAAAAACTGCCCAGGGGTGTCCGCGTTCAAAAAAAGGTTGAGCCATAAACAGCAGAAGTCAACGTAGTGGGTAAAATGGCGCTGATTTTAATCTTTTAATTATTTTAGACGCACTATTTTAACATTATTTATACCAGCGCAATCTTTTCTACTCGTGCCCCCCCCCCCCCTCCTGCTTCCCTCCCTGCTCTCGCCCCACCCCTCCCTTACCTTCCCTTCGGCTCCCGGCGTCAAATGATGCCATGGGGTCACCTTGCCATGCCAAAGTGACATAATTTGACGCTGCGTCGCCGAATAGAAGGTAAGTGAAGTTGCAGAGGCCTCACGCGATCCCCCGGCATTAATTTAAATGCCTTGGGGGATGAGCGCGGGACCTCTGCAACCGCCCGCGCCCCCTCCTCCTGAATAATCTTGCGCCCCCCCCCCTGGGGCGTACACCCCCCCAGTTTGCGCACCGCTGATTTATACTGTAGAGCGTCTGAACTTCCCTTCGAGATCCTTCTCCAACAATGTATTTCTGAAACAGGAAAAATACTGGGACAAAAAAAAAAGGAACGTGCCGTACACAATACAGATGTAACCAGCCTCACCGATAACACCACAGGTCCTGTTATAACGACACAAAGTGTCACACTGTATCCCACCATATCCCATTAGACTGCATCTATAATTGGATGTCTGTCAGACTCTGGACAAAGGGCTTCTTTGCCCGAAACATTGAGTCTCACCGCGAAGGTGTCAGCCAGCCTGCCAGCTTTTTTTTCTGGTAGGGTGTCATTTAATATTTTGTAAGCTCTCCGGGGCAGGGATTTCCTTTCCTATTGTCTGACTTTGCTGCGCTTATTGTATTATTATAATTCCCTGCACTGCATTGTATCGTATGTCTTTATTTATATAGCACCAAAAGTGTACTCCGCGCTTCACAAAGAATACAGCACAGGGAATTATAATAATACAATAAGAACAGAAAAATCAGACAATAGGAAAGGAAATCCCTGCCCTGAAGAGCTTACAATCTATTGTCTTTGTGAAGCGCTGAGTACACTGTTGGCAGTATAAATAAAGATATATATATACGTTGTATAGTTTATTGCTTTAGAACCTTTTTGTACTAGTGACTTATAACATTGTTCTATTGTATTTTGGTATAGTTACATTTGATTCTTTATAGCACTTTAACCATCGGAATATTTCCTGTGCATCCCTAGCTTGTTCTGTAGATATTCTTGAATACAATTTGGAAACTTCATTCTGTGGTGTTGTTCTTCTGGTAAACGAGGTCCATTCCATTTATAGAGATACATGCGGGGTGTGAGGAAATACCCACTTGGCCTTGTCTCTGGCATTTATTTATAGGTATATATAGTGATTATTTACATTGCTACACTGACATTTTTATGATTATATGTAGCAGTACATCTGTAACAATGTCCAGAAGAGTTCTTTGAACAGTTCTTCTTTCTTTCTTTTTTTTAGATAAGTATAAGTAGGAGAACCTATAAAGGGGCAAGCCAAGCATGGGGGTCCCAGGGGCTGAACCTCAATCTCAGCTCCGGGGAACCCCCTGCTTCCCAAGAAACTTGCCTCCGAAGGGGGGTGCCGGTACCTCCTGTAAGTTTGAAGCTCTCGCGTCACCTGGGCCAATAGGAAGCCGCACCGGGTGACATCACGGCTTCCTATTGGCCTGCCAGGCGTGGGGAGCTTTGAAGAAGCGGCCATTACGTGAACCCTGGAAGCCGAGCCGGAGCGGCTACTGGCACCCCCTATGGAGGTAAGTATCTCTGGAAGCAAGGAGTCCCCGGAGCTGAAATAAATGGGGTACAGCTCCAGAAACCCCCTGCTTCAAGCCTACGTAAAAAAAATAATAGGGGGGGGGGAAAAACCCAGCCAGCTTGGATTCCCTCTTGATGATGGAACGTGAGCCTCTTCCACTGCTCACACGTGGTTCTTGGAACATCTACTGAGCCTTATGATTAGATGATGTATGCCAGGGTTTAATTTCAAATGAGGCACAAAAACACACAGTTACTGCAGGACAAGCTAACGTCTCGGTGAAACGAGCAGATGAAATGGTGCAACAAGGGCCAATGGCTAAAACCGAGTCGTTTCCAGTCTCCGGAGGCTCCTGCGTAATTATACAGCCGCAAAGTAAACAGGCTGGGAACTTAAAATAAGCAGACGTGACTTGTGTCTAAGCAATGGGTCCCATCCGCCCACTCTCCCTGCCGCCCATTCATTAAGTTTTCGAAGTTCTTCACAACACCAGCTAATCCCTTCATTAAATAAAACAAAAGCGTTAGCTAAGCCTGGTACAGTGGAGCAACATACTCTGTCTTTACATTGGTATCTGGGTTGCTAGTTGGTTCTGCATTGCCCTAGTATTGTAGACGGGCGGCACCCCCCCCCACCCCCACGGGGGTGACTACTTCTGTAGGTCATCGCTTTCAATGACATTGGTCCTTGATATCTGATAAAGATAGTGTTTTACAATGCATTGCTGGTCACAAAGGCATTAAAGTACTGGTATCGGACATGTGGTCACAGACAATTCGCCAGACCAAGTCACCGTCGGCTTTCCCCCGCCGAGGGACCCTTTTGCCACAGTCGCTGGACACTTGACCACCAGCCGTTTCATCAAGAAGGTAAGTTAACTTAAGGGGTTTTAGCAGTTGGGGTAGGGGGTTAAGGATAGGAAATTAGGGTATGGGGTTAAGGTTTTTAGGGTTGGGTTTAGGATCAGAGGTGGCCAACCCGTGGACTGGGCTCCATGCTGCCTTTCAGTACGTCATATGTGGCCCCTGCTATAGCTACAACGTAGAATAGTGGTCAGCAACCTGGCTCTTTCAACAACTACGGTTACTACTTGGCCAGCCGGCCGACACTTCCCTCTTCCTTCCCTGCGTCGCCACGCCGCACTGGAAGTTGGTCCCGAAGGGGTGTGGGGGAAGAATTGAGTGAGGGGGAAGAGAGAGAGAGAGAGAGAGAGAGAGAGGAGGGATGGGCAGAACGTGTGTGGGAGGGAGGGGGAGAGTCTGTGAGGGATATGAAAGATAATCGTTGTTTCATTATAACTAGTCACAATTTTAATGTCATTTAGGTGACAAAAACAAATGGATCTGTTCAGTATAATAAAATGATTCAGGTGTTCATTTGATTTTTTTTTTTTATTATGGCGCTTTGACAATGACGGTGGTAAATTCCGGCTACAACTTCCAGGCAGGATGGCCACGCCTGCTATAGGGTGTGGGGCCTTCGTGTGAGGGGTTAAGGTGTTTAGGGGTAGGGTGTATATCGTTAGTATCAGGGGTTAAGATTAGAGGGTTTTACTGAAAGGGGTAAGGGGAGGCTCTACGGTGTTGCGGCGAAATGAGTGGCAGATAAATGCCGGCAGCAACTTGGTCATGGCAAAACGGGCCACAACAAAATATCCTAGACAATTAAAGGAGCCGCCCCCCCCCCCCCCCTAACTAACCCTCCATTTTTCTTTCCAGGATTGGAACCGGGGCAGGGGGGAGGGGAGGGGAGAAAGAGGGGAGGGTTTGTGTGATCTCCAGAGTAGAACTGCGCTATTTTCAGCTCCAGCGGGCCCCTGGGTTCTGGAGATTATAACTGGTGAAGTTACCGGTATTAAAAACTGGTTTTTTTAACGGGGAATTTAAATGGTTATTCAATAGGAAGACACAACCGATGACGTTGCAGCCTCCTGTTGGCCCAAGATATGGCAGCCATTTTATTTCCCCCTGAGGGATATATGAACACAGTAACTTCCCCAGGCAGTAGGGGGCGTACCTGGAACTGAATATAGCAACGTTTGGTTCAGGGGTAACGCCCAGGTCCCCACCCTGTGACAAAGAAAGAACTGTTCCTTTAAAAAAGGAGCCAAGAGATCACTTTTGCAAAGCACCGCAGCCCCCTCTGGCACCGGTTAATCCAAATCGCTCTGTGTTCATACAGTGTGGCGGAAATGGAAAGAGATTCCCTCCCTGCATAATAATAATAATAATAATAATAATAATAATAATAATAGCATGTTCTTGTATAGCGCTGCTAGGAGTCAACACCGGGAATTGAACCAGTGAACCAGGCTCCCCTGCTTCAAACTCTCAATGCCAGTCAGTGTCGTTACTCACTGAGCCACTCCCTCTCCCATGTAACCCTCTGGGAGAAGCACAGTAACACACATTCAGGAGCTCACACAATGTATGTGGTTCTCCCAGGCCCCTTTTCCTTGGCTATGCCTCACGGCTACAACATGTCACAGATTACATCACGCACCGAGACAGGCGGCTGCTTGTGTGATTTCTTGCCAACTTGGAAACTCCCTTTGGAACAAATGAGCGATTTAATGCCAGTGGAAAGAGTTACGCGTCTGGGCTTCGGTAAAGGGGCCTGCCTACTCACCCCATGCGCGCAGCTAATAACTTGGACACATGCTGGAAGGTGAGAAAAGGTTCCTGTCGCTGCGCCACCTTCCCACCCAGAGGGCAGCCCGCGCCTCTCATCTTAAAAACAGAATGTAGATGTCACACGAAGAACAGGTTTCAGACGGATGGAGTTAAGCCTTTGACAATTAACGCTGTGGCAGTCCTATTCCCGAAGCACGGACCCCCCTGCAGCGGGATGGCGGCAGACAGTCTCGGCCGCCGCGGATGGCGAGTCTTGCTACATCTGTACATTTGTCCCTCAGATTATTGCAAAACAGTATACAAATCCAGTTTACAGTACCTTTTCTTGTCTTTGTTTCCCCTTTCTTAAATGTTACGCTTTTCCTTGTGTGCCCATCATATTTGGTCAAAGGTGCAGTCTAAGGCTGAGTCCCCGCTGGCGCTGAGCGGGCGGCGCTTTGCGCGGTTCCTTATATATATATATATTCCACTTTCTCACTTGCTCATATAACCTGCAATTGTGCTCCCCCCCCCGCACACACCCCCACGCGCGTGTCCGCAAGTTGCAGGACACCCAGCGCTCATGCTCTAAGCATGAGCGCGCTCAGTGCCAGCGGGGACTCAGCCTAACTTAGCAATAACATTTTTAACAACAGCTTCATAATTTAGAGGGTGCCTCAAACGCCTCCCTTCCCTCCCCCACCACTCCCCCCCCCCCTTCCTCCAAGGACCAAAGTGGACCAAAGTGAACCAAAGACAGTGGCATGTTTCAAAAGCTAAATGTATGTGATTTACACCCGTCCAAAAAAAAAAAAAAAAAAAACCCTATAACTGATTTTTTTTTTTTAACCATGTTTGTTTAGTAAACTAACACTTTATTATTTTGACCTCCTCTTTTTTTGCGGTGACTGTTGACAAACTCTTATATACTGGTTGTTAACACGCATTATTTTCTGTTCATCCACAGCGGAAAAATAAGAAGTGCCAGATAAGATCAAAATTGCTGTACATAAAACCCGTAGGAGAGAAGGGAAAAAAAAATACATTGTTCCTCCACAGGAAACAAAAACATAATATTTTTACTTTCCAAGTAATTGAATCTTTCTATAGAAGCAAATCGTATTAATACATTAATTAGCTGCGTTTCCGGCTACGCCAGAAACACATGTGAAAGTCTGACTTAAAAAATAAAAATCAGCTCTGTAGTATTAGATAATAGGGATTATTTTATTTTATTATTACTCGTATTCAACTCTTAATGCCATTTTTAATGAGTTTTAATATACTGAGCATCCTTTGATTTCTGTAGCAGGCTTTAGCCCACCTCCCCAGCAGTGCAAGATCTTTGCAACATTTTCCGGTTGTGATAATTTGTTGCCAATGTTCCCAGCAGTTTGAGCTGCAAACTGTAACAATAGGTAATGTTACCTTAGTAATATCAGGATACATTGTAGCTGCTGAGTTACACTGACTGAAGCAGCCATTATGTTAGGCACACAAGCAGGATTTTTACAGATTTATAACAGGAGAACCAAACGATTGCCAGCGTAGGTAAGAATGTAGAATTATACATTGTCACATGCGTTACATATACAAATAAAAAATGTAAGGGAGGGGGGATGTAGTATTTCTCCATTCTGATCTTATTTTGTTTAAGTGAATAGGCCCCAGGATGTCCCCAGAGCCAAACCTTCTTATCCTATTTGTTACTTTGACTTCCTGGTGTCTACAGGGGATTTAAATGTCTGTCCAATAGGAACCCGTATCGGATGGCGTTACAGATTCCTATTGGCTCGCGGGACCTGCAAGATTTGAGCAGAAGCGTTAACACCGGTAAGTATCTCAGGAATGGAGAATGAATAAAACATGGATATAAACAAAACAAAAATGCACTTTTAGGGGCTAGTGTCCAGACTAATATCTGAGGAAAATAGACATTGTAAAAATGGATCTTACTTGACCTCATAGCAAAGTGACCTAATAACTAGAGGAGATCTAATTTAGATGTAAATAATTAGAAATGTTTTAAAAAATCAAACACTGAACAGACAAAGAAATATAATTGTATTCTTTGAATCTGGTGATACATCTGCCCAAGAATTGTAATGTTTTTTCCACCACAGTTACTGTACATGCATGATTTGCACCAGTTTCACATCGAACATCCGCTGCTTTATTGTAATTAAATAATATGACCATGCTGTGGGGGCTAAATGATATTTTTATCTGCTGTCAATGTCCATGTTACTACTGTATGGCAGGTCGGGTACGTCTTGAACATACAGACTTTAAAATTGGCACGCCCCACAAACTTGGCACAGAGCTACACGCGAGTAAAAAGCTTGCATGGATTATAACTTTTCAAGATAGAAAGTGTATTCTAGATGTGCCTCTCGGCAGCAAACGACAGCTGGAAAAGCAATATTTAGCTATGCATACTTTTCATTTGCA
This sequence comes from Ascaphus truei, assembly GCF_040206685.1. Classification (NCBI taxonomy): domain Eukaryota; kingdom Metazoa; phylum Chordata; class Amphibia; order Anura; family Ascaphidae; genus Ascaphus; species Ascaphus truei. Next base: position 11,581,134 of record NC_134504.1, read on the forward strand.
CACACAGTGGGACATTTGCAGTGGCGGCCGCCTTTATCCTCGTGCGGCCGTATCGGTGCAACTCTGAAAACCGCGGGCAGATGCGGTATTTGATGCGGTATGTTCCGGTATTTTAGCCGCAGCCGCGTGCATTGTATTAGCGCTGTCGTCTCGGCATGAATGCGGCATGAACGCGGTGAAGTGCGTGGCCTTCGGAAAAAATACCCAAACAAATTCGGAGATGTTGGAGAATAAAAGGGGCCGTGACAGTACTCAAACAAAGATGAATTGTTCTGCATAAGTTAAATTTTTCGGTAAAATGCAATCAGGACAAATACTGGGGTTTCTTTGCTGTGCAACTATTAACACTCGATGCATCAACAATGTGAAAATGTCCCAGTGTGTAAAGAGATGTATTTTAACCTTATTTTGGTTGAGGAAACCTATAATTATATTGTGAAGTTCTGCAGAACCCCAACCCTCTCTAATAGTGCGTCAGAGATCAGATGCATTGTAAGGAACCCCAACCCTCTCTAATAGCGCGTCTGTGATCAGATGCATTGTAAGGAACCCCGACCCTCTCTAATAGCGCGTCAGAGATCAGATACATTGTAAGGAACCCCGACCCTCTCTAATAGCGCGTCTGAGATCAGATGCATTGTAAGGAACCCCGACCCTCTCTAATAGCGCGTCTGAGATCAGGTGCCAGCGCACAGCAATCTCTGGGGCAGGCCCCAGTCGCCATGCAAAACACGACGGCGCATCCGCTGGTAGGGAAGACAAGAATTTTTGTCTTTCCTTGCCGCAACGCGATCACGTGGTGTGCGGGCAGCCAATGGCAGGGCAGATAGTGTGGACCAATAGGAGTGCAGGTAGTGTAGACCAATGGCAGTGAAGTGCTGTGCTTTGACGTCATGGCCGCACCCCCCACCCCACCCCCCCACGCATCCCACCGCTCCACATAGATCGCGGCTTTCACCCGTGCGCGCGTCGCTAGGCACTCGGACACGAGAGGCCGTAGCCTTCAACAGGTCACTGGAATTAGTTCACTTTGGTCCTAGGAGGGTGTCCCCTTTAAATAAAGTATCCGGGGAGACATTTTTAGAGCCTTGCTATTTTCCCCATTGTATTGTGGGTTGATAGAAATCTGTTCAAGTTGAACCTTCCAGGCACGTGGTAAATTTTCTAAGGGGGGGGGAGAGTTCTGAAATCTATGGTTTTGCAGCGTTAAATCATATCTAATCATGCAAAGCTTGCAACGTCTAAATCTGTGTATCCGTGTTACCAAAGCTAATGGGGAAAACAAATCTGATATTTTGTCATTTTGTAAAAAAAAACATTGCAAATGTGTACAAATATTTTTGCCTTATGATTGGCGCTACAATAATAAACTGTGTTTGTGTCAATGTACCCATCCGTGAGGCGAGTGAAATGTTTTAACATGGCAAATGCATTCTCTTTCATGTCGGAGTTGAAGAGCCCAGTGTCTGACAGTGTCCCTGTTTTGCAATGGAACATGTATTCCTACGGGAAGTCTTTCTCCTTTATACATTAGGAATCACATTTATTTGGGCAGGTAGCCCACCTCCTGCCTTTACCATTAAAAAAAAGGAACACCTCAGTGGCTTCCATAGGGGGCCAATTAGTGTCAAAACGCTAGTTTCTTCAAAATTAAGGGTTTGACAGTTTGGCACTCTGGAGAATTGCTAATGAACATTTAAGAAGCTTGCCCGGACCTCTCGGTCCTTTAAATGTATCATTGATGTACAATTGCATACGGTTCAAACCCCTCGTGAATCCACCTCTCCTGTTCCAAAGGCTACAGTAGCAAACGCAATGGGCTCAGGTAAACACATTGAAGACAGGTGAATCAGAAAGATTGGAGTTTGATCTTCTTTAGGACTGGGGTGCTCAACTCCAGTCCTCAAGCCCCCTCCCGAAAAGGCCGGGGCTTCAGGACATCCCTGTTTCAGCACAGCCTTCGACTGAGCCTCTGATTGAGTCACCTGTGCTGAAGCTGGGATATCCTGAAAACCTGACTTGTTGGGGTGGGGTGGGGTGGGGGGGGGTGTGGTGGGACTGGAGTCGAGCACCTACAGGTTTAGGGGACGAACATGGAGATCATTCTAACATAACAATCTGTTTTCCGTGTGTAGTGCAACTTGGAAAATAAATCTATGAGGTTTAAAAAGCTTTGCACACTAAAATTTCACATACAAAGAACTCTCATTTCAAGTCCCTAAAACCTATTATGGAGTTGGTGTAACAAGGTATTTTTGGTGCAAAACCGGCATTTTAATCTTGCCCCTTAATATCAAAGAATTGTGCCCCATTTGCCCCCGCGTGTGGTTTGAGGGGTGTCAGTAGGAGGAGTTGGGGGGAGTTACATGGTGCACAGATTATAATGAGATGTATCACATTCTGCATCTCTCTGTCCCAGCGTGTGATGAGGGGTGCCAGTAGGAGGAGTTGGGGGGAGTTACATGGTGCACAGATTATAATAAGATGTATCACATTCTGCGTCTCTGTCCCAGCGTGTGATGAGGGGTGCCAGTAGGAGGAGTTGGGGGGAGTTACACGGTGCACAGATTATAACAAGATGTATCACATTCTGCGTCTCTGTCCCAGCGTGTGATTTGAGGGGTGTCAGTAGGAGGAGTTGGGGGGAGTTACATGGTGCACAGATTATAATGATGTATCACATTCTGCGTCTCTGCCCCAGCGTGTGATTGGTTTTTATAGCTTTAAATTTTTTCCTTTTATGTTCTGTAACTGTTCGCTTTAAATATGTGAAGCACTTTGTGTCCCGTTGGGAGAAAAGCGCTGTACAAATAAAGTTGTTATTCTTATTAGACATGAAAGCATTTGGGCCAGCTGTGCAGCTGGACCAATCTCTACGCTATGTACAGTAACACCCCCTAACAACCCCACCCTCAAACCTTAATGGGACCTGCTACATTGCTGGACCATACTCCATCCTGATGTATACACCGCCACGCAATAAGCAGCCACTTCACCTTTTGTTTTAACATTGCCCCTTATTCTCTCTAGACTAGAGTGTAAGCTCCCAGGATCAGGGTACTTATTACCTTCTGTATCTGTTTGTACTTATTTGTATGTCATTCTGTTGATGGAATTATCAAATCTCTACACCCGGCGCTGTGGAAAATGTTTGGCGCTTTACAAATAAACGATAATAATGAAAAAATAATAAACAAAGGTGATGCGCGATTAAGAGCTACAGATGTAAATAAATATGCACAGTATGGAAAGGTAATCCCTGCCCCTAGAGCATTGCTCATCTAAGTGAGATCAAATCAAATAACAGTGAGAGAAACAAATCTGCATTAATATTAAATCCCGTGTTAGTGTGTTATATTTAAAGCAGTTATGCTTTATATAGTGTGCGTGTTGGCCCATCAGCTGAGACTTTCATGTGTTTATTCTTCTAGCTTTAGGACAAACTCCGCACCGATGGAATTAACATGATGGGAGTACTACGCAAAACGGAAAGCAACTCGCAAATGGAAACGGAAGGATGTGCTTGTTTACACACAAAGCGCAGCGACGCTTTGCAAGGCGCCAAAGGCACTCCAGGAGTTAGAGCGCAGAAGAGTGTTTCCTCCCTTCTCTCTCTCTCTCTCTCTCTCTCTCTCTCTCTCTCTCTCTCTCTCCTTCTCATTCCCTCCAACATGAGCACGGACGCTTTGCATTTGACACAATGAAGTTTCACCACTTTTTTGCTTCAGGGGCTTTCAAAACATTACAACGGAGCTAATAAGACACATGTACTAAGTGTGCAGGGGAAGGCCTTTATTCCACAGGGCGCACAATAAAAGGCCCTTTCTGTCAGTTTAACAAGCCCAAGGAATAGGTGTAACTGAAACCTAATGGGTGTTATTAGCGCCGAGAACACGTTCGCCGTATACTGCATAAAATGCCCGGTAACACCAGAGAATTACCATAGGTTCTACTTCTGTCAAGTCAATTACTACATGCGCAATATGTCACATTCAAGCCCGTGTTCACTAAGCGGTGCAATGTCTTATAGCATGTATGCACGGGCAATGTTATTTGGAGAGTGCCAGCAGTGTACACAGCGCTTTACAAAAGGACAACACAAGGGCAATACATTACAAACATTGATAAGAGGTTAGTGGCAACATAAGGCTAAAGGAGAGCCTGTCCCCAAGAGCTTACAATCTAAGTATAGCACAGCTATAGTAAAATTGGTGCTAGTTCTTTGTAGATGTAGTTGACCTTCTGAGACCTCACAAGTCTTTTCTTCAAGTGGGACTGGTGTTATTACTACAGTACTGTATCTGAGGGGGTCTTTATTTATATAGCGCCATTAATGTACACAGCGCGTCACAGCAGTAATACACGTGACAATCATATAAATAAGAAATAATACCAATAACAGATCATGGGAATAAGAGCTTCAGACATAAAAGTAACATTTAGGAAGAGAAGTCCCTGCCCCGAGGAGCTTACAATCTAATTGTTCACAAGTCTGTGATCAGAATGATCTGTGTGCGGGCGGCTGACCTGCATTTAGCAGAAGACAGTGGCCGAATGTGTGTGTGTGTGTGCCAGAGAAATAAATGTTCAATAATCTACCAGGAGAAATGATTTATAAAGCTCCCAGCAGCCGTTTGACCTGTATCTTTTCTATAATGCAGCCTTTCTGAGCTCTGAAAAGTTAGTGTGAAGTCCACCTCACCTGTCCTGTAGTTAAATAACACGGGTTTCTAGTAAACTAACGAAACGAGCTGGTAAATCATGAATTGGCATTCAAGCATCTTCGTGGAAAGCACAAACCAGACAATGAAAAGAAGCCTCCCCTAATAAACCGTAAGAATATGTATTTTTTTTGTTATACACAGTAGCACTGACAGTGCATGCAGCGCTGTACATGGAACATTGCAGGCACAGTGAGTCCCTAACCCAAAGAGCTTACTATCTCATCCCACGGGCATTGCTGTGAAAGGGCAGATACAAGCAAATGAATATGGCAGGCTGCCCATTTTACGACCCATTTGCAATATGCTGCAGAGTTATCTTCCTCTTGTTTGGGAAGATGTAAGGCCCCTTCACAGTTAAAGAAAGATTTTCCATATTGCAGACGGTGAAGACGGCTTCCCAATGTATTGAATAAAAGGTCTTGCAGAGCAACTGTGCCTCTTCCTTCCAGGGAGGTACAGCAGCCGTAACGTTACACCAGGGATAAGGGTGTCCCGCACATACAACCATAATTACCGAGTTGTACAGAACGTATAAATGATCCGCTGCTTTCTTCGATGACCTTTTCTCCCAGAATCGGAGATCTGGTCGCGGCTGTCCTCCCGCGACCAACTCTCCACCGGCATTCGGCCACCGAGGGGACCCTTTCGCCACAGCCACTCCGCTGCCGGGCACTCATCCACTGCCCGCTTTGCCAAGGTAAGGCTGCGACCTGGCGCCGCGTCCTGCTCAACCGTCTGGGGGCGCAGCCACGACGTCACAGAGCTGGTTCGCCCTCATTGGGCAAGCCGCTCACGTGACGCGCTTGCGGGCGGCAGAATCAAATTTGCTTATTCTGCAAGCATCTAAGCGCCGGACGGGTGCAGGTGCTCGCTCACGCTGGCCACACACATTGCCTCAATGTGTTTTATAGCGGCCAGCGTGAGCGTGCCCGCTCAGCGCCACCCTGGCCGAGGCGTACGTTAATTGATGGGGTTTTAGCGGTATGGGTAGGGGGTTATGGATAGGAGTTTTAAGGTAAGGGGCTAGGTTTTTAGGGTTGGGAATTAAGGTAAAGGGCTAAGGTTTTTAAGGTAGGGGATTAGGGTAAGGGGCTAAGGTTTTTACGGTAGGGGATTAGGGTAAAGGGCTAAGGTTTATAAGGTAGGGGATTAGGGTAAGGGGCTAAGGTTTATAAGGTAGGGGATTAGGGTAAAGGGTTAAGATTTTTAAGGTAGGGGTTAGGGTAAGGGGCTAAGGTTTTTACGGAAGGGGATTAAAGTAGGGGGCTAAAGTTTTAAGGTAGGGGATTAGTGTAAGGGGTTAAGGTTTTTAGGGTGGGGGGTAGCGTTTGTCTTTATTTTCCATCCATCTCTAATACATAGTACGGCTCAGCAATGAGCAGTGTGAGGAGCCGGATAAATGTTCCCTTGGTCTCCTCTAGATGGACATTAGTCTACATAAGATATCCCTCCAAGTACCTATTTACTTATACATTGTAATGCCACAGTGGATGGATCGTTATTCTGCATTTTCCCTGACCCAGGTTTGGTTATAAAAGCGGTTTAATGCAGCATGCAAAAGCGGTTTAATGCAGCATGCAAAAGCGGTTTAATGCAGCATGCAAAAGCTCTATGGAATCCACGTAATAAAGTCGATGGGAAGATAAAAGGGGCACGTCCCACTGGATGCTCATTTGCATGTTGCTACCCAGAATCCTTGTCTACAGCTTAACCACTCTATGATGTGTTAATGGGTCAGTTGGTTTGTCGCCCACCTGCCCCGTAAATGTGCTGGTGAACCGCGGACCATATATGTGTAGTGATCCCAGACATGTGCAGAGCAGGGGAGGGAAGGGCCCATCAGGATTAAAACAGCGGGGGTCCCTGCTTCTGAACAGAACTCCTCCCTGTGTGAATCCTACATGAGTCTGGGAGAGCTGCGCAGTGAGAGCAGCAAGAATCAGCCCCTCTCTCTGCGCACCTCCAACAGGCGATAAAGTGGATTTTCTTTTGTTTTAATAACATAGGGTTGAGGGGAGGGGTTTGTCACCTATGGAAGACATGCAAAACACACTCATGGTTATTATAGTCTGCAGCCGCTAGTTATAGAAAGACACATCTGGGAACATCTGTTTCACATGTGGCATGGCTAATAATGAACACTTTGTATCCTTCATCTCATTCTATCACACGTTACCTTCAGAAGGGATGTTACTCCCAGAAACATCGCCCCACTTCCTGGCGTACACCTCGTGTACCTTACAGTACCACTGCTATAAAATACATTACGTTTTCCTTGCGTGTTCAGTATTTCGTATTGAAAGGGTTAATGAATGCAATATCATTACTGCTGTTTCATGAACAGTTTCCTGTGGTTGAAGCCAACAATATGGAAGCCTCTATTCCCTAAATCAAATTATAAATTACATTGCCCAATTATCTTCCATGCGTCCGGACTTCAAAATCTATAACGTGTGTAGTAATCATTTATGGCTTGTCATGAAATCCCTGGTGATATCGCCAGCAGAGGGGGTGGTTAGTGGTATTTGTAATTAATCTATTGGGTTACTGTTTCCTGTAGGGGAAGCCAATTCCAGTCTTTAAGGCAGGGGGGCGCAAACTTTTTTCCCTGCGCCCCCCTGCCGGCTGTCCCCTCACTCCCGCGCCCCCCTCCCAACCCCAACTTACCCGCGCTCCGGCGTAATGACGTCACGTTGCCATAGCAACGTGACGTCACATGACCTTGCAGCGTCATTTTGACGCCGCGCTGCCATGGCGACACAGGGAGGAAGCCGCCGGAGCCACGGTAAGTTAGGTTTACAGAGGCCCTGCAGCTCCCCCGGCACTTAATTTAAGTGCCTTCGGGAAGCGCGCGGGGCCTCTGTAAACCCCGCGCCCCCAGTCGGCAGTGTCGCGCCCCCCCCTGGGGGTCGCGCCCCACAGTTTGCGCACCGCTGCTTTAAGGGGCACCAACAGGTCAGGTTTTCAGGATATCTGTGCTTCCGCACAGGTGGCTCAGTCAGTGGCGCAGTCATGTGCTGAAGCAGGGATATCCTTAAAACCTGGCCTGTTGGTGGCCCTTGAGGACTGGAGTTGGCCGCCCCTGGTATAAGGGGACTTGATCTGGTAACACCAGCCTAAAATATTACCAGAGGTGAAACTAGGGGGGGGGGGGGCAGCATGGCATCTATGGGGGCGCTGGTTGGGCAGGTGGAGGAGGAAGGCTGAAGAGGAGGGAGGAGAATGGCGGCGGCGGCGGAAAGAGGAAAGCAGTGGAGGAGGATGATGGCAGCAGACGAGGGCGGCCACGCATGGAAGTCAGTCACATGTTTTGCCCCCTTCTCCTGGCACACAGGGCTTTTAATTGAGAGGGGATAGGGAGACAGAGAAAGGATAGGGAGACAGAGAAAGGAGAGAAAGAGACAGAGAAAGGAGAGAGAGAGACAGAGAAAGGAGAGAGAGAGACAGAGAAAGGAGAGAGAGAGAGACAGAGAAAGGAGAGAGAGAGACAGAGAAAGGAGAGAGAGAGAGACAGAGAAAGGAGAGAGACAGAGAAAGGAGAGAGACAGAGAAAGGAGAGAGACAGAGAAAGGAGAGAGAGACAGAGAAAGGAGAGAGAGAGAGACAGAGAAAGGAGAGAGAGAGAGACAGAGAAAGGAGAGAGAGAGACAGAGAAAGGAGAGAGAGAGATAGAGAGATAGAGAAAGGAGAGAGAGAGACAGAGAAAGGAGAGAGAGAGACAGAGAAAGGAGAGAGAGAGACAGAGAAAGGAGAGAGACAGAGAAAGGAGAGAGAGAGACAGAGAAAGGAGAGAGAGAGACAGAGAAAGGAGAGAGAGAGACAGAGAAAGGAGAGAGAGAGACAGAGAAAGGAGAGAGAGAGACAGAGAAAGGAGAGAGACAGAGAAAGGAGAGAGAGAGACAGAGAAAGGAGAGAGAGAGACAGAGAAAGGAGAGAGAGACAGAGAAAGGAGAGAAAGACAGAGAAAGGAGAGAGAGACAGAGAAAGGAGAGAGAGAGAGACAGAGAAAGGAGAGAGAGAGACAGAGAAAGGAGAGAGAGAGACAGAGAAAGGAGAGAGAGACAGAGAAAGGAGAGAAAGACAGAGAAAGGAGAGAGAGAGACAGAGAAAGGAGAGAGAGACAGAGAAAGGAGAGAGACAGAGAAAGGAGAGACAGAGAAAGGAGAGAGAGAGAGACAGAGAAAGGAGAGAGAGACAGAGAAAGGAGAGAGAGAGACAGAGAAAGGAGAGAGAGAGAGAGAAAGGAAAGAGAGACAGAGAAAGGAGAGACAGAGAAAGGAGAGAGAGAGAGACAGAGAAAGGAGAGAGAGACAGAGAAAGGAGAGACAGAGAAAGGAGAGAGAGACAGAGAAAGGAGAGAGAGACAGAGACAGAGAGAGGTAGAGAGAGAGAAGGGTATATAGAGAGAGAGAGGTAGAGAGAGGTAGAGAGAGATTCAATAAATTGGAGGGTGGGGGCGTAGTTGGTGAAACTTGCCCTAGGCACAAAAATACCTAGTTCTGCCTCTGAGTATTACTTTCTTCTTATGTTTTGAATAAATGTATTCTGTATGGCTTCCTAGAGCCAGGAACAAGCTGTATTTCTGCAATGTCAAGGCGATTCTACACACAACTATAGATCAAACATGCAAAGTGTAAATAATAATGTAAGTACTGTAGCTGTAACCATCAATTCATGAGCACGTTCAACGACCGTGGCTGAACATCTGTGCTTTTATTGGGCATAATACCTGCATCATACAGGCACAATCCTATAATTCAGGACAAGACCGCCAACATTTTTACCATCTCTGTTCTGCGCGGAGTTCAATGTATTATACAATGATGTCGAGAGTGTGTGTGAGAAAGAGATAACAGAAAGAAATCTGTGCGCTGTGCTACAGGAACTACAGTAAAAAGATTGATGCGCTACAATATGTGCGTGAGGAAGGTTTTCCAATGCCATGGAATATGAAACAAGATGCGTATCTATTCACATGGCATTCTGCTGTGTCTATTATTATTTCTGACATACGTATAGCTTTCTCATCCAGCTACAGTTAACTGATTACCAAAGGTCCCAGGTAATTAGAGGTGTAGATTTGCACTGATAATTTGAGGAAGTTAAAAAAAGGCTCTTTTTTAATAAGAGTATTTGAAGCTTGCGGTGTCAGTATTAGTTCCTACCATTCCCCCTATCTACTGGGGGGGAGCGGGCGGTTGCAGAGGCCGCACGCTCTTCCCCAAGGCATTAAAATGAAATGCCGGGGGATTGCGTGAGGCCTCTGGAACCTCAACTTACCTTGCTTCAGCCAGCGTCTGGAAGCGTCTCCGTGACATCACACGTGCGTTGCCATTTGATGCCGCGGGTCATGTGACGTCACATATGTAATTGTGTGCACGTGCAAGCGCTAAGGCTGCGGCCAGGGTGGCGCTGAGCGTGCAGGAGCTCATGCGCGGCAGTGCAAGGAAGCGGCAAATTCAAATTTGGTTACTTGGCAAACAGCTAAGCGCTGCGCATGCTCAGGCGCTTGCTCACGCTGACCACACACAGTGCCGCAATGTGTTTCATCACGCTCAGCGCCACCCTGGCCGCAGCCTAAGGGCGGCCTCATAGGGAGTCTGCAATTTGTCTTTGTCGCCTGTATGTACGCGAGCACAAACGCACTATAAGCTCAGCCTCACATATAGCAACAAGTCTAAGGATGTCTGCACCAGATGTTGCTTAACTTCAGGTGATTAGACCAGAACTGGTGTGTTCAACATGGTATGGCCGTTCCAACAAAAGTATGAATATTTTGTAACATAAAGCAAAGCATTAGGTAATTATAAGATCGCCATGCGGTTGTATAAATAAACGGACAAATTGGGTAGATACTTATAATACTTATTTTATGCCATCATCATTCTGATCGCAACAGCAAAGCATGGATACTATTGTGAGCGATGATACTGCTGGTCAACTTGCATCGACCGTGGCCCCTAGCAGACGCACTTACCAGAACACCTTCCTATTGTCTCTGTACGTTCTTCCTACTTACCAATTAGATTGTAAGCTCTTCGGAGCAGGGACTCCTTTTCCTAAATGTCACTTTTAATGTCTGAAGCGCTTCTCCCCTTTATGTGTTATTTGTATTACAGGTAGTCCTCGCTTTATGGCGTTTCGCTTTCCGTCGAATGCGGTTTCCGACGGCGCATAATGCAGTCTAAAAACGAATTGTCGGCCGCAATTTTTCCCGTATCCGACGGAAACCGCCGCCGATTAACATGGGTCCCGCTTTCCGACTGTCCCGTCTCCGGTGCAGGTTTGCTGAACGCATCGTGTCGGAAAAGTGAGGACTGCCTGTATTTGTTATTTATACGATTGTCACGTGTATTACTGCTGTGAAGCATTATGTACATGAACGTCCCTATATAAATAAAGATATACATACAGTAAGAGAAGGAAAAGCCCCAAACAAAAGCACTCTAGTATACCTATAAAGTACAAATTCACATAATCTTTATTTAATAGTTGTCACAGAACAGAAGTTAAAAAAAGCACAGAAAATATTTAAAATGAGGCATGGATCCCCTGTGCGTAACAAAACTTGACATAAATCCTCCAGCAGTTAAATCCCTATGGGAGCAAAACCAATATCAAAATTGACAAGAATAACACTCTAAAGTACCTGACAAGGTTGACAGAGTAATACAGACAATAAGCCAAACTATGGTGGCTATGGCTAGGTGGTCAAATCACATAGTAACAACACACTCTTATTCCCATAAGTCTCTAGGATATGTCTAAAGTGACACAGTGTGTAAAATGTATGATAGAGACACACAATGTAAAGCCAAGAAAAGCACACCTTAAAACCACATATGCCAATTGTCATACATCACCTAATGTCAGGCACACTGCAAAATCATGGAGGAGACAAGGAGCAACCGGTCAGAGCATAATTACGTGTCCCTAAGGGGGGACAAACCAGGGGGTCCTGCCTACTACACCTGCTCCTACGCGTTTCGGCCGAGAGCCTTCTACTGGGAGTGGAGACCATTCTTAGGTGATGTATGACAATTAGCATATGTGGTTTTAAGGTGTGCTTTTCTTGGCTTTACATTGTGTGTCTCTAAAGTGACACAGTGTGTAACATGTATGATAGACATATCCTAGAGACTTATGGGAATAAGAGTGTGTTGTTACTATGTGATTTGACCACCTAACCATAGCCACCATAGTTTGGCTTATTGTCTGTATTACTCTGTCAACCTTGTCAGGTACTTTAGAGTGTTATTCTTGTCAATTTTGATATTGGTTTTGCTCCCATAGGGATTTAACTGCTGGAAGATTTATGTCAAGTTTTGTTACGCACAGGGGATCCATGCCTCATTTTAAATATTTTCTGTGCTTTTTTTAACTTCTGTTCTGTGACAACTATTAAATAAAGATTATGTGAATTTGTACTTTATAGGTATACTAGAGTGCTTTTGTTTGGGGCTTTTCCTTCTCTTACTGTATTTACTTGCCCATATAGCACCACCGACTTATCACTGTATATTGATGTAGACAGAGTCGGTATTTAGTCACATTTATTTATCTTGTGGATGCGGGGTCTTTCTTTTCTCCCATAAAAAAAGATATACATACATACATACATTCCCAGAAGAATTATTTAACAGTCTTACTCCAACCGGAATGCCTCCTCATGAACTGAAATTTACAGTAGGAGCCGTTATCATGCTACTTACAAACCTAATGCCATTGAGAGGACTATGTAATGGTAGAAGACTTACTGTTACTCCGATGCAAACGCACATAATCAAAGCAAAAGTGATCGGGGCGGCAAACTCAGACAGAACTTATTCCAAGAATCCCACTCACTGCATCAGGCACACATTTACCATTCGGCATCAAACTAAAACAATTTCCCATCCAGTTGGCTTTTTCAAGGACCATCAATACGTCACAAGGCCAAACGTTTGACACAATATGTCTTTACCTGCCTACGCCTGTTTTTAGCCATGGGCCAGGATAATGTTGCTCTATCAAGAGTCAGATTGTTTGATTCACTTAGTGTAGTGTCGGAAAAGAACCCAGAAATGGACAAATGTGTCTTCAGAGAGATTTCAATGACAAAATGTAAGTCGAAAATAAATAAATGTGAAAGTTTAATAACCTTTAAGATCTGCTAGGCTAGTATACTATAAACCTCACGCCTTGTAAACATCACACAACATAAAACCCGGCTCCAGCAGCATGCACAGTACAATGTGGATTTCAGCGATGCCACTGTTGGCATGTGGCACTTTCTGTACGCCGTGGGTATATCAAGAATGTTGTACCCCCCCCAAGTAACAAGCTGCAATACACACATCCAGTAATAACCTCCATAAACCCAGGGGGGTTTCCCTCAGGGAGGATAATCACATCCATCTGTTCCAGTCACTATGTAACAAGGAAACACAGAGGTACTTTTATAGCAGCTAATGTACACAGCATGGAAGTGCGGTGTGCACATACTTGTTCGACCTAAAGCCAGAGCAGTTCAGGCAGACCTTGCATTCCTTTTGGTTGGAAACTATGTAGTTATATAGACCATCACATGCAGAAATAATTCAGTACAATGCAGCAGCTGTCTGCAACTAATTTGTTTCAGTAGCCGCTCACTAGTTGGAAGCGAACTAGTTCCTCACACAGCTTGACACCAATAAAACTTAAGTACCATCATTACATTGGAAAGGGATCCGGGTAATACATTTGTGAGAGTATTTATGTATATTTCGATGTATATCTTTATTTATATAGCGCCCCCAGCAGTACTCAGCGCTTTACAAGAGAGGCAATGCAGTACAGGGAAATACAATACGATAAGTGCAACAAACAAAGTCAGACAATAGGAAAGGAAATCTCTGCCCCGGAAAGCTTACAATCTAAGTGGTATGATGGGAAACTAACAGAGACAGCAGTTGAGGGAATAAGTGCAGCAGATGGCAGTGCTGGGAAGGAGTGTCTGTGGGTGCAGGACAGTAGCCATGGGTCCAGTGTATTGGGATGTGTCATTTAAGAGGAAAGATTCAAGGTTTGACTTAAAGGTGGAGAGAGAAGGTGATTGGAAGATACCGAGTGTGAGGGAGTTCCACAGGTAAGGAGGGGCAGTGAGGGAACAAGGTTTAAGGTGAGAGAGCAGTAGAGGTGCAAGGGATGGAAAGCAGACAGTGTGGGGTAGAATAAAGGAGACGAGCAGGGGCGTAGTGAGAGACTGTGTGCGTGTAATCGCTTTATCATAATTTTCCTTCTATGTGAATAAGATTTCAGTTGAACCTATGACCTGAAAATTTGACCGTGATAGGAGTATCTCTAATGGAAAAAAAAGAAAGCACGAGTGCAGCTTACAGGCGTGATTTATTCATAGGGGCTAAAATAAGTCTTCCAAGAACCCGGAGATATAACTGGGAACGACGCACAAGGGTTGTCCTAGCTGCACTTTGCTGGGGACGAGCAGGAAGCTTATCGTGCCTGATATAATCCTCCCTCCTGACATCGCAGAGATACTGAATGGGAGCGTCACTGCCAAGAAGCAGAAGAAGAGCAGGGGCTTGCACCCTGCCCTCTGCCCTCTGCCCCCTCGAATATGCAGGACGTAGAGTTTCATTGCGAGTATTCAGTGCAGGCATTAACAAATTTATATCCCACAATGCATTAACAGAGAAAGAAATACAAGAACCATGTACAGTAGGCAGAGAGAAGATGACCGGCTGAAGATTCTTTGATATGTCTCAAAAAGGTTTGAGTCACCAACACAAGTCGACAACGTGACTTATTTTAATATATATTAACATACAATATAATTAGTATCAGGGTACCACATTCTAATTAAAGAAGCAGTAGCACTATGTGCTATCTGTTCAGTGACAGGACTGCAAACACCAAAATGAACACTGTACTATTATTTTGCCATTAATTGCTTTCAAAGTCGTCAGTGTAAAACAATTGGGTCGCAAGCATGAATGGCGGGGTTACTGCCTTCCCAAAGTGGTTTCACAGCATTTAAAAATAAAATAAAATAATGCATTAGGGCTAGTTGGACTCGGCGATGCTAAGCCATAAGGCATTTTATTACCGCAGTCATTTAAGTAGCCCATAAGGTGGCGTAGGGCTTAGCACTGCTTAGTAAATATGGCCCTACGTTTCAAGCAAAACGGGCAATATGGGCGCTTGACAAATACATATGTATACTGTATATAATGTTTCCCCCTTTGTGACCACGTTAATAAGATACATGGTATTATCCCACAAGTCTGCCAATTCTGGAATCATTTTGTGAATCTGCTTACTAGCCTAAAGTAATAATAAGAATAATAAGAATAATATGATCCATATGGCTTTCCTATATCACACTAACAATGTACATAGAGATGCCCACGGAGTTTTGCAGGCGCTGCCCTTTAAATCTATATTTTTTGTTATGCCCGAGGCACAGGGAGATAAAGAAAATTGGCCATGATCACAAGGAGATTAATTGCGAGTGTAAGCTCTTGGGGCAGAGTCTCCTTCTGCCTTTTGTTGCCGTTTACCTGTTGCACTTATTCCAAGTGTTTCTGAATGAAGGAGCGGCTCAGTGAGTAAAGACACTGACTCTGTAAACCAGGGGTGCGCAAAATGCCGGGGGACCGCGCGAGGCCTCTATAACTCACTTACCGTGACGCAATTGGCTTGGGCGGCGCATCGCCATTGCAACGCGGCGTCAACTGATGCCGCGGGGTCATGTGATGTGACATCACGACTCCACGGCATCATTTTACGCCTGTCACCATGGCAACGCGACGTTGCATGACCCTGCAGCATCATTTGATGCTGGCACAAAGGGGGCGCGAGCACGGGTGGAGAACAGGCGGTAGGGGGGGGGGCGGGGGCGCAGCACCAAAGGTCTGCACACCCCTGCTGTAAACAATGACACACAGGACATCAGCTCCTTGTGACCTTGGGCAAGTCCCTTTATCTCGCTGTGCCTCAGGTACTCAAGACATAGATTGTAACACGGACTGTATCTGCAAAAATCCTACTGTTATTAGATTTATTACTGCATTGTAACGTTGTCAGGCGCTGAGCACATTGTAAATAAAACGATACAAACAAGGCGAGCAGATACTGGGCTCAAGTCAAAGGCCGGGGGACATTACCCCGGAGTTTTACAAGTACAACTCTGCGCCGCGCCATTAAGAAGAGGAATGAAGGAGCTGGGTTGTGGTTCATTGAGAGTCTTCCAGTGCATATCAAATAACGTCTCAACTATCATCTAACAAGACCGGCCATTGATACTTTGTGTTGGATAAACTGTATGTTACTGTAGATGTAAGATTTCAGGCCGACAGTCCCCTTCAAGTGTCAATTGAAAAGCCGTTGTTAGAAGATACAATTAGCACTCTTTCCAAGACATTTTCTCTTTGCTCATGACACAATGTAGCCTTCCTGAGGAGTCATCAGGGCAACTGCACGTCAGAATTCCTTCGACCTACAGAGCTGGAGTCTCAGCTGCGTCTCTCGTACAATAGCTGCATGAATTATTCAGCAAAGGCATCATGCAGTGGGCATTGATATAAGCGATGACTTCTGGAGCATACCACCAGCCGTTCCGCTGCTGGAGAAATCCTTTCTGTGCCTTACTGGCGGAAATAGGTTAGCCTGATACAGTGAAGAAGAGGCGGCCGCAGAGACACCGGCAAACAGGCACAATCATTAAAGGGGTGATGGAAACGAAGCAGCTGCCCTCCCTTACTCATTACTGGATCCTCTTCTCATTTATATCAGCATTATTATTATTATTTTTTTTTTATGTAGAAAATGCGAACTTGGAGCCTCTCAGGAATATACTTTTATATAAAACATTTAGCAGGGCATAATCAGAATATTTAGTTTTCCCAGCCAGCCTGAGTGCCAGGAGCTGTCTGCGAGCGAAAAGATATTTCCAGCACCAATTAAAACCGGAAAGGAGACGCAGGCCGGGGGGTGATGTCATCCAGCGCATTATATCCCTTTATTGTAAGTCCCCTGACATGACCTGAATTGTCATAACGCTGCTTCATAGCAGTGACTGTATTGCAAAGCTCGGAGGGGGGGGGGGGCGACTCCAGTCCTCAAGGGCCACCAACTTGTCATGGTTGACTGAGCCACCTGTGCTGAAGCAGGGATGATGTCACAGCTTCCTATTGGCCTACGTGACGCAGGAGCTTTACATCCGCCATTTCGATAGCCCCTACCGGCCCCCCCGTACGGGGGGGGGGGAAGCAGTAGGTCCCCAGAGCTGAAATTAACACAGTTCAGGCCCGGAGACCCCCCCTGCTTGAATCCTATATATATTAAAAAAAAAAAAAAACTAAAAGGAAAGCAGCATCACTGCTTTAACAAGCTCAAGAAATGGCATTTTCATATGGATTCTCCCTTCTACATATAGAAGAAAGATACAAGGATTTTAGATCTCAGAAAGAGTAATATATGGTGTGCTACACAGGCATTTTATTATTTTATTTATAACATCCTTGAAATAATAAGTTGTGTGTTTAATAACTTCAAGGCAAAGAACAAAACAACCCCCCCCTCCTCTTCCCTCCCCAATTTAATGAGATATTCCTTGGAGATATCTTTTATTTGAGCTTTGAACATCCTACTGGAAGTCCCATCATTAGTGTAGAACGCACACATGAAAGCCAAGTTCTAGTTAAGGGAATCTTTCCAGTTCATTATCCCTGTAGCTGTAGGGTCCAAAACTTTTAATGAGAACATTGTAAGAAAATTAATTTAGGAATGGCCTTTGGATGAAGAGAATGTGGCTCCAAATGTCAACTGGCTAAAATAACGGATAGAAGAGTCATAAGTCTGCACACAAGTGGTCTTCATAGAAAAAGTGTCCAGAGGATTTATTCAATATAACTGTAACTGTAGGTGAGATCCACCTTTGCTGAGCCCCAGTGGCCAGTATCTAATTCGCGCGAGTGCACCACGCAACAGTAGCATCAAATAACGGATAGGCAGAGTCACAATTATCGTGAATGAGGTGACCGTAATAGTGAAGACTGTATTGATTTGGGGAGAAGGAGTGACTCAGTGAGTAAAGACACTGACTGACACTGGGATTGTTGCCTGGTTCAATTCCCGGTGTCGGCTCCTTGTGACCTCGGGCAAGTCACCTTATCTCCCTGTGCCCCAGGCGCCAAAAATAAAAACATAGATTGTAAGCTCCACGGGGCAGGGGCCTGTGCCTGCAAAATGTCTCTGTAAAGCGCTGTGTACAACTAGCAGCACTATACAAGAACATGCTATTATTAATATTATTTTACTTGAGTTTTGTATACTGCAACATTATGTTTTCAACGTAAACCTTGCAATACAATAGCATGATCAAAAAGAATAATTCAAACTAGAATACTAGGCTAGAATTCATTTCCCGGTCCTCATACAGATGCAGCCAGGCTTACTATTTTTCGGAACCGCGGGACATCAAGGCGTGACCATTAGCAGGTCCTAACACTACCTGATTTTCTGTCTTTTGTTGTGTACATTTGGCAACGCTCAGTGGCACTCCTTTTGACACATATATACATATGTTATGTGGTGGGTTTTGGGGTTTCTTGAGCTTGCTGGGATTTTGTGTGTTTATTAACTTTTGTTTCCAGCTGGTCTCAGCTGTTTGGAGGTTATTGGCTCCTCCCCTTAAGGGTTTAAGCTCGCCCCTCCCCACTTTCAAAGTTAGCAGGTCTTTTTCATGTTCCTGTGTTTGGAGGGAGAATGACCACATTGGATCTGTCCAAATAGAGGTAAATGAGAATTTTAATCAGGTAGTGTTAGGACCTGCTAATGGTCATGCCTTGATGTGGCTTGCAGGCTTATAACGCTTTGGCCAAAGGGTTTAACTAAATGACCCTTTTTCAAGAGAATGTTGTGTACATTTGGCCACGCTCAGTGGCACTCCTTTTGACACTTATATACATATATACACATATACATATACATATATACATATATATATTTATTATGTGGTGGGTTTTGGGGGGTCCTTGAGCTTGCTGGGATTTTGTGTGTCTATTCAGTGTGTAACAAGGTGGCAGTCATAACACTAATGGAAGAGATGGTACAACATTCATATATCAACACAATAAAAAGGATAGTTCTAATTACAGTGCTATTTAATTGCATTAATTATACTGATAATTGGATGAATTCCACAAAGAAATACAAAGCATTACTTTTAAGATGATTGCCAAATAAGTTCAATTATATCACACGTATAAACCACTTATTTCACGCCCATCGTTTTTTCCTCGCTGTGCACAAAGTGCTGTTAAATCTGGGTTTATAAGGCAACCTAAAATAGGAGTAGACGTTATGTTCCCGGGGGTTGACATGGTCTCCCTCAAAGCCAATTATTTGCAAAAATGATGTCTCTACCACGTCTCATTAGCATGGGCTTCACAGTCCATTACGGTAGGATAGCGTTGGGTTATCTTCCAATAATGTGACTTTATGCCAGCCTTGGCATTACTCCTATTCACACCTCCGAAATTGGGCTTTTGCTGAACGAGAAGAGGGGAGAGGGAAGTAATTCCGGCAAATAGCTTGGTTAATTCAAGGATGCCTAACGATGGCGTTACACCCGTCCAGACAACACAAAAGCCCTATTTCCGTGTCTGGATAGAACTAACGCTACGTGTAAAACGGCAACCCACCCAGCCGTTTCATCCCCTCGTTTTATATATATTTTTTTTTACATAGGATTGAAGCAGTGGGACTCCGGAGCTGAACCCCCATTAATTTCAGGGGACCTCCTGCTCCCAGAGATACAGACCGCTCTGGCTCAGCTAGCAGGGTTCATTTCGTGGCATCTTTTCCATGGGCGAATAGGAAGCTGTGACATCATCGAATAGGAAGCTGTGACATCATCGAATAGGACATCATCGAATAGGAAGCTGTGACATCATCACGTACGGCTTCCTATTGGCCCACGAGATGAAAACGTTGCTGAGATACCAGCAGCCCCCTTCGGAGGTCTGTATCTTGGGAATCAGGGGGTCCCCAGAGCTGAAATTAATGGGGTTCAGCTCGGGAGACCCTCTGCTTCTATCCGATGTTAAAAAATAATAATGAAAAAAAGCGCATAAATTGCTCCTTTAAGTACATATTGACCAACAAAACATTAACTCTGCATTACACGTAACAGCTATTAGTGAATATGTGGTGTTAAGATAACACCTCATTTGCATATCCTTTGCATGTCATTATCCCGAACATCCGCTACAGTTGACGCTTATGCTCCTTACTGGAGAAAACATGGTGTCACATTCCAGTATTGATGTTTGCGGATATATTGTTGGTGTTAACGTGACACTGAGGTTAATGCCACGTTAAGTGACACAACAGTGCTTGTTAGATTTTTTTTTTTACCCTTTCAGTGCCAGAAGAGCTGTGGCACTCACGATCATGTGACTGCATCAGTGATCACTCTGTCACTGATGACAGAACAGAAGGGGAGGAGTCACGTGTGGATCGCGTCCCACACTCACTCCATCAGTAACACGACACTTTCTCCCCTAGCAAAACGAGCATTGTATCCACATAGCTGCTGCGCGCCATTCCACCAATGACGCTCCGTGTCCCAGGCTGATATATTTGTAATCTGGTGTTCTGTGCCTCCTTTTTTCCACTGGCAATGGCATCCCACTGGCAAAGGTGTCCCACTGGCAATGGCGTCCCACTGGCAATGGCGTCCCACTGGCAATGGCATCCCACTGGCAATGGCATCCCAATGGGAATACGTTTGGTTATAATCCAATACCTCTCACAAAAAATTTCATTACAACAGATATAAACAGAAATAGTATATGAAAGAAATAAGTCTGAGTCTATTATAAAAACACAGTGTAGGAATACTTCATGCGATCGGTAACTTGCACTGTAATTTCGATGAAAAACTTGGATACATTAATCAACCCGTCATGCTTGAATCCCTAAACAAACACGCACAAGAGAACGAATTCAGGAAGCCCTTCACTTTAACATTGATGTACGTTCCACCCAAACTCATGTCGGCAACCCCCCCCTCCCCTCCCCTCCATGCCAACCACAACGGTCATGTCAATTCCTCAGGCAGGTACAAGACGTGAGTGGCCCTCTTCATGGCAGTTACATCAATGCTGCTCTCTGGAGCAGCAGGCCAGGGTCACTCAATATGTGTGCTGTAGCGTAAGTGGAATGCAAACTGCTGACGAGGGATCCCCATCGTGTTAAAGGCTTGATGAGCAAGAAGACTTGTTCATCAAGATGTCACTACAGGCAAAGTGATGCTGTTTCTCTCACTTGCAAACCAGCTGCGAAACTCGCATGTGAAATGTCAGTCAGTATTGGGCAAACACGTAAAATGCCAACAGACTGCGTCATTCTGAAACTGCGCTGCATGTTCATTCATCAAGTGCATGGCCCTTATTCTGTATAAGGTGTGATAAGCACAGATAACGCGCTATCACAGGAAAAGCCTCATTAAAGTCATGCAAAGCAGGTCACCTGCGAATATCACACCTTACAGAATAAGGGTCATAGTGTGTGTTTCGCAACCATCTTGAATGTGCGCATATACCCTTCAGCAGCTCCGGCATGATATACTGCACCCATAACATGAACCTACATTTACAACACCGTGTTGTTTGCTGCAATACATTGGGAAGCCATAAAGTAAAGGTCAGTCTCTCCATGACCCTTGTATTCATTTCAAACTTCCCAGCTCAGGGACAAAGCAAATCATTGCACTGATCTGAAAAGGCCCTTGGAAATGACGGGTCTTCTTCAGATCCCTTTGCTGCCCCACACGGGGGTTAAACTGGTGGGTACAGAATAAATGACTGTGCCTTATTCCCAACCTCAGCTGCCCCGACTGCATATAGAAAGCTATTCTCAAACAAAGCACCTCCTTTATTTCAGCTGACCCCTTTAAACATATGATACTAATCACAGTTTAAAAACAAAGATTGATTCTGCTAGTGTAAAACACCAGCACTTTAAGACTTCCTTACTATAAAACTTCCCACCGAATTTAAAGATGCAGTTCAAGCTGCCGTTTAAAAAAAAAATATATATATATATATATATTTCCCATTCAATATGTGCAGCAATACAATCCGCACACTGACAAGTGATTAGCTAAGCTGCAGATCGATCCGTTCTCCTGTAATCGATCGCTTGCTCCGGGCTATTTCATTCAGTTCTTGCACAGCATTCTGGGCAATGTAGCAATGGAATATGATTGACCGGGCACTTACTAGATACAATTGGTGCACTGCTAGAGAGAGGGCGGGGCTCAAGAGCCAGAGCCTGTCAGAAGAGGAAGGGGGCTGTCACTTTGGACATGCTTCCTACATTAGAAACATTAAAAATGACTAAAACGTTTATTTTTTTATTTTTTTAAATGCAACAACTATTTTCTCATAGTACAGCACTTATTTATAAAAATAACCATGTAGGATATTGCTAGAACTGCTGCTTTAAGGAGAGATCAGTAACAAGCTGGCATTCTATTTGTTGTGTGATTTTCGGCCTGTGTGAAACATTGTTTCTGTTGGAACACAATGCTCTCTACCATCATCCTTTCCTTCTTGCTATTCTATAGCACCCGGAGCATACTGTAGGTTGAAGGGCAGAGGCTGGAACTTCCCCTCACAGCAGACAATGGCTTGGCAGCCTTCTGGTCTGCATTAAAACAGAAACGTTGATGTGTAATATAAGTTAAAAAAAACAATGCTGTGATAAAAGGGAAGTAGTATGTGTCATGATATATTCCTACAGTATGTGCTGTGGTCCCATCACAACCAACCGCACAACTGTGTACTTAATATTATGGTAAACATGTAACCTCCTTATTGCTACGTTGCCTTCCACGTCAAAGCATTGACACCCCTCTACCAGCAAAAACATTCAAGCAGCAACCTTTGCTTGTGTATGTGTGTGTGTGTGTGTGTGTGTGTGTATGTGTGTGTGTATGTGTGTGTGTATATATATATATATATATATAAACATTTTGCTGCAGGTAATGAATCTATTATGGTTCTTCCCCCTCATACAGAGGTATAGGGAACAGATGCAGTGTAGTGTAGGACTTGCACTTATTATGGTTTACCTTGACGAATTGGTGTGCAAGCTTATGATGTTTTGGCCAAAATTTCTAACTAAAAAAACATATTTTATTATTATTAGCATTAGCATTATTATTAATACTGAAGCATCATTTCTTGTAATTATTACCATGTATGTTTTGTCATTTGGACGTAGCACTGGGCACCCCCTGTCTTTTGCTATATATATATATATATATATATAAAACTGTATATATTTTAAAATCCGTCGCCCTTAAAGTAAAGAGTAACAAAGTACCTTTTACAAACTTTAATTCCACAACTACCATGCATAAGTACAGGTGCTGGCCGGATCTGCGTGTACGATTCACGCCAAATATCAGTGACGTCTTCCAAAAGAAATAAAGTCTGCATCTTTTACACGCTTCCAAAGAACTAAATAAACCTGCACACATTTAAATGGAACAACTACAAATAGTATTTGAAAGAAAACCATATATCTATCATTTCTGTGTTAGGTATTTGGTTAACTGGTCATTGCTTTAAGACATGGATTTTCAACTCCAGCCCTCAAGGCCCCCCTCCCCCTCCCAACAGGTAAGGTTAACAGGATATCCCTGCTTCAGCACAGGTGGCTCAGTCAAAGACTGAGCCTCTGATTAAGCCATCTATGCTGAAGCAGGGACTGATTATGCCATGTGTGCTGACGCAGGGACTGATTGCGCCACCTGTGCCGAAGCATTGATATCCTGAAACCCGACCTGTTGGAGGGGGTCTTGAGGGCTGGATTTGAAAACCCCTGCGTTTATGTTATTCTTATATAAAATTAAATTACAAAGCTTAACAGCTGCTACAGTATAACAGAACTGCTGACCCCTTTGTCCCATCACAACAACACAAAACAGAATGATTAAGTCCAAAAGCAGAGGCATCCTTCAGCAGCTTTTCCATGGAAACCATGTGGTAGCCAAGGAAACGCTGTATGTGGAATTGACATTTTTGCTGTGCTGGTATAATTCACAGACCACTAGCTATTTTTCCCCTACTCAATGGTTGGCAGACAGCGTGCGTCAAGCTGCAAATGTTACATTGACGAGAGGACGCACGACGATACACATCCCAGATGGATATACAATACAATATAACAACTGTTGACAATTTAAATTCTACTTTCAAGGACACAAGGAAGTGCCATTCTGCACGAGAGGAATTAACAGGTTAACACAGGGGTGGCCAATTCCACGCCTCCAGGGCAACCAACAGGTCAGGTGTGAAGGATATCCCTGCTTCAGCACAGGTGGCTCAATCGAAAACAGATTCACTGATTGAGCCACTTGCGCTGAAGCAGGGATACCCTGACACCATTCATTTCGTCGTTGACTGAGCCACCTGTGCTGAAGCAGGGTCATCCTGAAGACCTGACCTGTTGGTGGCCTTTGTGAACAGGAGTTGGCCACCCCTGGGTTAACATGTGGGCACAAAATGTGAATATTGTGTAAGGATTCAATTGGTGGGTAAAGACAATGACTTAGTTTCCTCATTTATAAACTCAAATGCACCAACCCCCTTTATTCCAATAACAGCTTTATAAAACAATGGGAACAATAAATATATCCATTAGTTCATTAGGCTCTTGCATTGAAAGCAGCATGTTCCACATCTCTTTATTTTATCCCCACTTCCCACCCTGGAGCGGAACAGCGTTAATTTGAGCACTGGGGTTTCTGGGGAAACAAAATGGCAGTTGTATTGTATTCCTTTATTTATATAGCGCCATTAATGTACATAGCGCTTCACAGTAGTAATACATGTGGTAATCAAATAAATAACAGATAATATAAATAACAGATCATGGGAATAAGTGCTTTAGACATTAAGGAAGAGGAGTCCCTGCTCCGAGGAGCTTTTAGTCTAATTGGTAGGTAGTCAGAACGCACAGAGACAGTAGGAGGGAGTTCTGGTAAGTGCGTCTGCAGGGGGCCAAGCTTTATGTATCATGTGTTCAGAATGTCCACAGTGCTATTCATATGCTTCTTTAAGCAAGTGTGTCTTAAGGTGGGTCTTAAAGGTGGATAGAGAGGGTGCTAGTCGGGTACTGAGGGGAAGGGCATTCCAGAGGTGTGGGGCAGTCAGTGAGAAAGGTTTAAGGCGGGAGAGGGCTTTAGATACAAAAGGGGTAGAAAGAAGACATCCTTGAGAAGAACGAAATTTCCTGCATTACGTGGGCCAGTAGGAAGCTGCGACGTATCTATTGTGGCTCTCTATTAACCTAAGTGACACTGGGGATTTAAACGACCAGGAAGTACCAGCGTTCTAGGTTTGTATCTTGGGACCGGGTAGTCCACAGAGACCAGAGCTATGCATTACAGCTCCAGGGACCCCGTTTGCACACCCTGAAAAGGGAGTGAATGGGGAGAGGTCCTTACCAACCTCTGGGGGTAAGAGGTTCATACATTTGACAAAGATGTAAGTGACAACTGTGTCGTTATAACACTTCACCCGTAGATCCTTAAGAGTTAGTACACAAAATCAGGAGCATCATCAATATGGGCGCTGGCACGGAGATCTATAATGCTCCTTCCTTTTAAGAAAAATTATTAGTACATCCCATAGCTAAAGCTCGTTAGATGCACTGCTCAGTTTTCTGGAGCCTGTGTAAGCACAGGTTATTACATCTGATAGTTTTGGGGCGGGGGAAAATTAAAGGTAAAAGGAATGTCACAGAGATGCAGAATGTGATACATCTCATTATAATCTGCACACCGTGTAACTCCCCCCAACTCCTCCTACTGACACCCCTCAAATCCCACGCTGGGGCAGAGACGCAGAATGTGATACATCTCATTATAATCTGCACACCGTGTAACTCCCCCCAACTCCTCCTACTGACACGCCTCAAATCCCACGCTGGGGCAGAGATGCAGAATGTGATACATCTCATTATAATCTGTGCACCATGTAACTCCCCCCCAACTCCTCCTACTGACACCCCTCAAATCACACGCTGGGGCAGAGAGACGCAGAATGTGATACATCTCATTATAATCTGTGCACCGTGTAACTTCCCCCAACTCCTCCTACTGACACCCCTCAAATCACACGCTGGGACAGAGACGCAGAATGTGATACATCTCATTATAATCTGTGCACCGTGTAACTCCCCCCAACTCCTCCTACTGACACCCCTCAAATCACACGCTGGGACAGAGACGCAGAATGTGATACATCTCATTATAAACTGTGCACCGTGTAACTCCCCCCAACTCCTCCTACTGACACCCCTCAAATCACACGCTGGGACAGAGACGCAGAATGTGATACATCTCATTATAATCTGTGCACCGTGTAACTTCCCCCAACTCCTCCTACTGACACCCCTCAAATCACACGCTGGGACAGAGACGCAGAATGTGATACATCTCATTGTAATCTGTGCACCATGTAACTCCCCCCCAACTCCTCCTACTGACACCCCTCAAATCACACGCTGGGGCAGAGAGACGCAGAATGTGATACATCTCATTATAATCTGTGCACCGTGTAACTTCCCCCAACTCCTCCTACTGACACCCCTCAAATCACACGCTGGGACAGAGACGCAGAATGTGATACATCTCATTATAATCTGTGCACCGTGTAACTCCCCCCAACTCCTCCTACTGACACCCCTCAAATCACACGCTGGGACAGAGACGCAGAATGTGATACATCTCATTATAAACTGTGCACCGTGTAACTCCCCCCAACTCCTCCTACTGACACCCCTCAAATCACACGCTGGGACAGAGACGCAGAATGTGATACATCTCATTATAATCTGTGCACCGTGTAACTTCCCCCAACTCCTCCTACTGACACCCCTCAAATCACACGCTGGGACAGAGACGCAGAATGTGATACATCTCATTATAATCTGTGCACCGTGTAACTCCCCCCAACTCCTCCTACTGACACCCCTCAAATCACACGCTGGGACAGAGACGCAGAATGTGATACATCTCATTATAAACTGTGCACCGTGTAACTCCCCCCAACTCCTCCTACTGACACCCCTCAAATTACACGCTGGGGCAGAGAGACGCAGAATGTGATACATCTCATTATAATCTGTGCTCCATGTAACTCCCCCCAACTCCTCCTACTGACACCCCTCAAATCACACGCTGGGGCATAGAGACGCAGAATGTGATACATCTCATAATGTGTGCACCATGTAACTCTCCCCAACTCCTCCTACTGACACCCCTCAAATCACACGCTGGGACAGAGACGCAGAATGTGATACATCTCATAATCTGTGCACCATGTAACTCCCCCAACTCCTCCTACTGACACCCCTCAAATCACACGCTGGGGCAGAGAGACGCAGAATGTGATACATCTCATTATAATCTGTGCACCATGTAACTCCCCCAACTCCTCCTACTGACACCCCTCAAATCACACGCTGGGGCAGAGAGACGCAGAATGTGATACATCTCATAATGTGTGCACCATGTAACTCTCCCCAACTCCTCCTACTGACACCCCTCAAATCACACGCTGGGGCAGAGAGACACAGAATGTGATACATCTCATTATAATCTGTGCACCATGTAACTCTCCCCAACTTCTCCTTTATAAAAGTGACTTCTAGTGAACTGATTTCTCATGTGCAGAATAACACAAATACCTTGGTATATATGGTATAACCTTGAATAATGCCATGTTCAATCTTGGTCTACTGGAAGCATATTAAACATGACAGACATCGCCACAGCAAAATGTTTTGTGTGTGCAACAGAAACCAACACTGTGGACCATTTTAGTGCCGAAAAAAAGCACCTCTGGGCACTGTAAGTGTTAGGGCAATTTCACAGAAAGCACAGATTTACGGGCCGCTCAGTACAAACACTGGTGGAGTAACCTTCAGGAAAACATTTTGCCAGCCAGCCTACTGCACAGATGTAATGAAAACTGACACATAGAGTGTATGCTTCAGTTTAATCGGACGGAGCATCAAGAGTATTTTACCAACGGGAATGTCAGTGGATGTTACAATGATGATAGTAACAGCTACATGAATATGAAGGGGCAGCTTACTGCAGGGGCAGCAAACTCTAGTCCCCAAGGGCCACCAACAGGTCACGTTTTGAGAATATCCCTGCTTCAGCACAGGTGGCTCAGTCAACGACTGAAATGCATATAGAAAATAAAATGTATTTGAAAGAATCGATCCAAGATTCCTATCTATCTATATATATATATCACATTTTAAGCCACATGGAGCCCATTTAAGCTAGTCCCATGCTGTGCTTAAAAGCTGTGTGAACAGCGATGCATCAGCTTAAATGGGCTCCATGTGAATATATATTCCAGGCAAAAGGTGACACATTGTGTGCTCAGTTGATGTCATTTCCCAGAATCCCTTGCTTTAGTGGGAACACTGTATGCTAGGTGATAATGGTTGAAAGGCAGGGTTGCAGACCTGTCTAAGACATGCGAATGTGCTCACAAGTGATATGCTTTATTGGCTATATATATATATTTATATATAGTCACGCATCGATCTGATGGCCCCTGAGATTGTCCTCCCTTGCATGACTCTGGTCCCCGGTCACGCATCGATCTGATGGCCCCTGAGATTGTCCTCCCTTGCATGACTCTGGTCCCTGGTCACGTATCGATCTGATGGCCCCTGAGATTGTCCTCCCTTGCATGACTCTGGTCCCCGGTCACGTATCGATCTGATGGCTCCTGAGATTGTCCTCCCTTGCATGACTCTGGTCACCGGTCACGCATCGATCTGATGGCCCCTGAGATTGTCCTCCCTCGCATGACTCTGGTCCCCGGTCACGTATCGATCTGATGGCCCCTGAGATTGTCCTGCCTCGCACGGCTCTGGTCCCCGGTCACGCATTGATCTGATGGCCCCTGAGATTGTCCTCCCTTGCATGACTCTGGTCCCCGGTCACGCATCGATCTGATGGCCCCTGAGATTGTCCTCCCTTGCATGACTCTGGTCCCCAGTCATGCATTGATCTGATGGCCCCTGAGATTGTCCTCCCTTGCATGACTCTGGTCCCCGGTCACGCATCGATCTGATGGCCCGTGAGATTGTCCTCCCTCGCACGACTCTGGTCCCCGGTCACGCATCGATCTGATGGCCCCTGAGATTGTCCTCCCTCGCACGGCTCTGGTCCCCGGTCACGCATCGATCTGATGGCCCCTGAGATTGTCCTCCCTCGCACGGCTCTGGTCCCCGGTCACGCATCAATCTGATGGCCCCTGAGATTGTCCTCCCTTGCACTTTTACCTTCGGCGTTTGTGAGTTGTTGGCTTTTACTTGTGTCTGATTAAAACCTTTTTAAACGGATTTACACTATGGCGCTTGCGCTCTCCTCTTGTTTTATAGATCGTGTGGTGGAAGTGGGTTTTCCTGCGGGGAGCTGCCTGGAGTCTCCAGTTTTTACTACAATACTTATTTTAATTTTTTCTATTTTTGGACTTTTTCAGACATTATATTTACACTTTTTTATATACTTTTTGTCATTTGTCCTTGTTAGTTGCGAATTTTTATATTCCTCCACTTCCACTCTGTTTTAATTTAATTTTATGTCTGTATGTGTTTGGTATTTCTTTTATCCTTTTGTTTGTTGGGCCATTGTTTTTTTGTTGGCAATCTGTTGTCACACACTTGGTATTGCTGCATCATCTTCTGTTCTGATTTCCTCATCTTCCACATTGGTGCAAATAGTGTCACATTT
Source organism: Ascaphus truei (assembly GCF_040206685.1). Taxonomy (NCBI): domain Eukaryota; kingdom Metazoa; phylum Chordata; class Amphibia; order Anura; family Ascaphidae; genus Ascaphus; species Ascaphus truei. The sequence continues at coordinate 11,610,681 of NC_134504.1, forward strand.
GTTTCTTCCATTTCCCCTGTCCTTGCATTAATATATATATATATATATATATATATATATATATATATATATATATATATATATATATATATATATATATATATATATTGTATTGTATGTCTTTATTTATATAGCGCCATTAATGTACATAGCTTTTCACAGTAGTAATACATGTGGTAATCAAATAAATAACAGATAATATAAATAACAGATCATGGGAATAAGTGCTTCAGACATAAAAGTAACATTAAGGAAGAGGAGTCCCTGCTCTGAGGAGCTTACAATCTAATTGGTAGGTAGGGAGAACGTACAGAGACAGTAGGAGGGAGTTCTGGTAAGTGCGTCTGCAGGGGGCCAAGCTTTATGTATCATGTGTTCAGAATATCCACAGTGCTATTCATATGCTTCTTTAAGCAAGTGTGTCTTAATGTGGGTCTTAAAGGTGGATAGAGAGGGTGCTAGTCGGGTACTGAGGGGAAGGGCATTCCAGAGGTGTGGGGCAGTCAGTGAAAAAGGTTTAAGGCGGGAGAGGGATTTAGATACAAATATATATATATATATATATATATATATATATAACTTTATATTCCACTTATGTACTGTATATAGGCGCTGTAATCTTTTTTTTCTTATATATAGCAAATAAAGAATATCACTTGTGAGCACATTCACGTCAGACATGTCTGCAACCAGGCTTTTTGCCATCATCACCTAGCATACAGTGCTTCCACTGCAGCACAGGATTATGGGAAATGACATGAAAATGAGCACACAGAATGTACATACACATATGCAAAGGTATAGTGGCACTCCAATAAAAATGGCGCCCCGCCTGGGTGCAAACAGCAAAGTCCTGGAAAACACACCCACAAACACAAACAAACAAACACACAAACACACACAAACAAACAAACACACAAACACACAAACAAACACACACCATTCCAATGCTTTCTCATACCTCTAACATTAAGTACATTAATGATGTTGATCTTGGGTCTAATCTAACCGTACAATAGAATGAGAGATCAGAGAATTCTTGGGGCGATCATCTCTGTGCATGCCTAGGTAGATTACCGTCAATGGGCTTTGACACCCAATTAAAATCTCTTTCACAATCAAGAAATCTATAAAAAGGAGAAGCATCCCACGGGCACAAACATCTGCTAATCCCACCGCAAAATTAATGAGTTTCTACAAAACCGACTGGTACTTTCGGAGTTCCAAAGTTATCTGAAAATTCAGCGCAATTTGCATCTAATTAAGAGTTAGCAATTACATTTTTTCCATTTATTCTGTATTTTTGTGCTTCAAAAAGAATTAATATCCACAGATTTGTAGCTATTTTTTCCTATTTAAAGGGGCAGTGCCTCCTAGTAGCGAAGTGAACGAATCCCAGTGACATACTGTATTTAAGGGGTCTAAATCTACATTTTTTTTTACCCAAATGTGACACCTATAAGTACATTTAATAAATGTATTAAAGGGAGACTTGGGAGGGGTTTGATTTCCTCTGGCTGCTCCCTCCTGTGTGATGTCGCTGTGTGATGTAATTGTGTAACCAGCGAGCGCTTGTACAGTCCCCCCCTCCCAAGGATCTCAGATAAAATAATACAATACAGGGGCCCATATTCACTAAACGGTGCTAAGCTTTAGCACAACCTAACTCCCAGGTATATGAATGGGCGGTTAGATGTGATACAACATAGAACCCTTTATTGAATATTGGCCAGGGTGGGATAAGGGGAAAGAAAACACTTGATTGATGCCCCATTCAGAGACCCCTAAGGCTAAGGCCCCCCTCCCTCCGTCAGCGCGCCCGCACTGCAGACAGGCGGGGCGCTGACAGACACAGACCGCGATATGCGGTCTGTAGGGAGCGGGAGCCGGAGCGGGAGGTGGGCGGGAGTGGGAGGTTTGAGCGGGAGGGGGGGCGTGGCTTGAGCGGAGGGACCCGCTACTCTCCCCCCCCTCCCTCCCTCCACGGGCTCGGGCTAGCACTCATACACACACACAGACACACACACAAACAGAGGCAGGCACTCACGCACTCAGACACACACACACAGACACACACACGCAGGCACTCTCTCACACACGCACGCAGGCAGGCACTCATACACATACACACACACACACACAGGCAGGCACTCACGCACACACATACACAAACACAGGCAGGCACTCTCACACACACACACACGCACGCAGGCAGGCACTCAGACACACATACACACACAGACAGGCACTCACGCTGCTTTCCCCCCACACTCCTCCCCGCTCCCCGAAGCCTCTCCTCCTCCCGAAGCCTCCCCTCCTCATTGGCTCACAGCCACACCACGTGACGCGTCAACGCTAGGGATCACCATTCTCTTGTATCCCGTAGCGGCTGACGCGCCACAGCGTGTAGTGAGCTGTGCAGCCAGGGGGGACCGGGACCGGCTCGGGAGGATTCCCCTGCTGGTGGGGAACTCGCGTGTGGCCGCCCGGTCCCAGGCCTAAAAAATTCAACTGGCCGACCGTGGGATTTCACCTTCAACTCCACGAGAAAAACATTTGCTTGAATCATTGTCCTTAGAAACATTTGTAACATCTAAAGACACATTACATTTAAGTGCTGCATACCCTTTGTGTTGCTGCACTGTAAAAAAAATGGAGCGCGGCGGAAACGACTTTTTGTACCTGGGAAACAGGGACTCGTTAGACACAACCCCAACTGCTACCCCCCAAACTACCCTAATGCTTTCTGAAATGTCATACTCCAACAGCGCAAACAGATGTATAACTCCGCCCTGATCCCTGTGCATTTGGAATGACAACAGCGTTCCCCCCCCCCCCCCCGCTGGGTAGGAGGGAGCAAGTATAAGATAAAAATAACAACTTATTTATTTATTGCAGATGCACTTTACGAGAACGTCTTCCTGCTGCCTCTGTAGGTTCCTACCAATTAGATTGTAAGTTCTTGGGAACAAGGACTCCTTTTCCTAAGTGTTACTTTTATGTCTGAAGCGCTTATTCCCATGACCTGTTATTTGTATTATTTGTTATTTATATGATTGTCCCGTGTATTACTGCTGTGAAGCGCTATGTACATTAATGGCGCTATATAAATAAAGACATACAGTACATACATTTATATAGCGCTTTTATCCCAATGGGACTCGCAGCTCTTCACATTTACAAAAAGGAAGAAAAAAAAAAGACATTTAAGGTTTTAAAAGAGATCGAACACAAGGAAAGATACAATACAGGATGTGGTTTATTCATTAATTCCCTGGGTAAACAGGTACTGTAGATCTTAAGCATGTTATTATAGATTCCCAGACAGGGGACCTCTCGAACTGAACGAGGCAGACTGGTCCAGAGAGTGGGAGCAGCGTGGCTTAAAGCTTGGGCGCCAAAGGAAGTCCTGGAGATTCTGGGAACTGTTAGGAGTAGGAAACCGGGAGACACCCGCGCTGTGTAGTGTAGGGAGGGAAGCATTGCAGAGGTGGAGAGTAGGCTATAGAACAGCTCCCAGTTGTGTGCACTATTTAATCGATTCTGGTTGTGGGTAGGTAGTTTGGGGGGATACCATACACATCACAATCATATAGATAACAAATAATATAAATAACACAAAGGGGAGAACTGCTTCAGACATAACGGCTCCAAAGAGCTTACAATCTAATCTAATCTTTAAATAAATCAGTTCTGTATTATGAGAAAATACTTACAGCATAAAAAAAAAAAACATTTTTAAAGACATTTTTAATATAACGAGCATTTTTGTTTCTATAGCAACCATTTACAAAGTCACATCCCCTTTCTCTTCTGAGACAGGCTCTGGCACACCCCTTTTGCCCTCTCTCTAGCAGTGCACCAATTGTATCTAGTGTCTGCCTGGTCACATGATCTTCCCCACAGAACTTTGCATCTTGGGTAATCTTCTGCTGCACTGACAGCCATTTAGTGATCCCCCGAGCCGAATCTTTGCCGATCAATCACAGGAGAACGGATCGATCGGCAACTTAGCTAATCACTTGTCAGTGTGCAGATTGCATTGATGCACATATTAAAATGGGGAAAAAAGAAATTTTAAAAAAAATTACAGCTTTAAATATGAATGCCAGCTTCGGGATATTGGTCAAGTAAGACTGCAGCGCTCAAGTTTTATTTTACCAACTCCAAGATTCACCCTGTTATTAGAAAGCAGTTTTAGACGCCACTACGGCTTAATACTGTACCAACCTGATGTTCGGCTTTGGCAAGCACTGAGCCATGACGTATGTGACCTGAAAATTACATTGCAATCCCAGTCATCCCATTTGACATGGTTTCTAGAGTTACAAATCCCAAAGAAGTGACAGATAGGACATCCGTGCTCATTACTGTGCAGAACAAACTCAGTAGCAAAAAACATTTGAATGACGTCCTCCGTTATTGTTGTAGTCTTTACACAATGTTGGAGTTTGGGAAGTATCGGGTAGTCTGCTGATATACTGTAAGACAGTGATGTATGGGACTACGGGAGTGACGCCATCTACTCACAAATACCCCTACTCAGACCAACTGGTGATCAAGAGAGGAGAGGATATATATATCTATATATATATAGATATATATGAGACTTTAAAGACCCCATCTATGTGAAGTGGCTCACACATGGCCGTGGGAGTATCTGTTTCACATATATATTTAGTGTCACCCCCAATTGGTGTGGATTACTTTCATGTTCAGGGGGTTAATCCCCTGTCTGAAGTCAAATATTATATTGTTTTGCATTTGTTATTGTTTTTATATTGAGATCCATCTTGGACATCCTTGCGCTGACCATAACCATACACCCAAGATACTGTAAGACAGGTAAGATTACCTTATGGAGAAGGACTGAGCTGGTTTGGGCTGGGAAGTGAGTGAAACTAGATTAAGTGTCAGTTCTGTCCCTATGACTTGTGGGTAGTCACCTTGCCGGTCATTAACTAAGGGGGTAAATCTATATTGTACAAAGCACATTGCAGCAGAAACCCAGTGGCACTTTCTTCCACCATTCACTAGCACCGGGTCATTTTTTACTTTTCTGAAGTTGGGATATCCTGAAAACCTGACCTGTTGGGGGGGGGGGGGAGGTCTTCAAGACTGGAGTTGAGCACCCCTGTACTAGAAGTGTGTGAGATGTCTCCACCAATGCTGCCTGCACACACTGAGGCAGGACATCAAGAGCGCCAATACACCCCCCAAAAAATATGTGACAAAAAAAAAACCAAGAAAAATATAGTGCAACATTGTACAGCTAATTAATCAGTACAGTGACACTTCATAAGTTTCGCACTCACAATGGTGAAGATAAATGCAGGCGCTGTGGTTGTTCCGAGTCAACCACTCAGGGTAGAATTCATCAGACAGACTTTAAATTGCATCCCTCAGGAGCAGGATAGGGAGATGGAATAGATGCCCATATGTAGAGGAACAGAGCAGAGGACACAAATAGTGTAGTTTGTTTTATATATAGCAAAATAAAAGTAGCTCTTCACAGAGACATTTTGCAGGCACAGGTCCCTGCCCCGTGGAGCTTACAATCTATGTTTTTTGATGCCGGAGGCACAGGGAGATAAAGGGACTCGAGTCCAAGGTCACAAGGAACCGACACTGGGAATTGAACCAGGTTCAAGTCAATGTCTTCACTCACCGAGCCGCACCTTCTCCCTTATCTCCTGTTAAAATTAACCAGCTTGCTGCTGGACTTGTAAGCATAAGGCCTGTAATATAGTGCACGCTCGTGTTCATACCGTGCGCGCGTGCGTCAATTATAATTGGCTGTGTTAGCCAGACGTTTTTATACTAGGGAGATGCACGCACGGCCGTCAGCGGTGGCGTGGCAGGGAAAGTACAAGAGAAGTGTATTTTCGCGCTGTGAACCAATCACAGCGCGGCCTAGCGCTGTGACGCCCCCTAGCCGCGCGCGTTACCACTCACCCTCCACCCACGTAACGAGCTCGCTACGCCATTCACACGCACCAGCGCCCACTATATTCCGAACCTTAGACAGACTGTTTTGGGCGCCTCTTTAGAGAGGGGAAAGGCCCTGTTACAGTGCTGCTCTTTACATGTTGCAGCACCACCCTTTGCGCTCCGTTTGTTGCGTTTTTCAGCGTACAAGGAATTTATCAAGATGGTTAAATTGCCTACACGTTCATTTAAATAGCAGGCTCTGACCCTCTTCCTTTGTAGCAGGCACCCTGCTGAGCGTTTCCCGACTCACGGGATTTTTAGATTACTTTGTTAGGGATTTACTGCATTCATAAAAGCTATCAGTATTTACTAATGCCGCTAAACAGCATAGCAAGGCATCCTACTGATTATCTTTACTTATTCCAAGCCTGCTGCCAGCGCAGCTGCAATGGAACTTCTAGAACGCAGAACGCAGCAAAACGTTAATAGTTTGTGCTATTAATATCTGGCATGCTGCCGTTTGTTCGGTTCTGTGGTGATAATTAAATCCACTTATGATATTCTCTTCTTCAGCACTGGAACGAGGCATCACAGCTTATTAAATAGGGGCTTACAGTACAAGAGGCATATGAATATTAAGATTGATAGTGGTGCTCAACTCCAGTCCTCAAGACCCAACAGGTCAGGTTTTCAGGATATCCCTGCTTCAGCACAGGTGGCTCAATCAGTCCCTGCTTCAACTCAGGTGGCTCAATCAGTGGTTCAGTCTTCGACTGAGCCACTGATTGAGCCCCCTGTGCTGAAGCTGGGATATCTTGAAAATGTGACCTGCTGGGGGGTCTTGGGGACTGGAGTTGAGCAACAATCGGCCCGGGACATTTGATCATGGCTGTTTTGCCGCGACCAAATGACCACCGGCGCTTCGCCGCGACTCACAACTCCGCAGGAACCTGTCGCCGCTGGCCATTTTGCCGCTAAGGTAAGTGCTGCTCGTGCCGCTGACGCTGAAAGACGCCGCCACTGTGAGACTGCAGAGATCGGAAGTCCGTCAGTGAATGTGACGTCATCCGCTGCGTTCAGCGGTGTGTCGGGGAGCAGGACTGTACGACTTTCCTGCTCCAGACACAGCTTCAGAGAGGCACAGCTGAGATTTCCTACAGGACCCAGAGTGGTCAGATTTGCCTTTGTTCTTTTGGGAACATGTGAGTTGAATGAGCTCACTGCTCTCATATTCTATGTTTTATTAAATTGTATTACACTATATACATTCTCTTTTTTTTTTTTTATATATATATATGGTCCGGGAGAACACTTGTCCTGATACTGCTCCAGATCAGAAACCTGGAAACGCCTACTCAATTCCTACACCACGTGAGTGGGCATCTTGTATTTTTCTCTTTATATATGTGTTGTATACACATTTGCACTGTTATTTTTTTCTCCTTTTTTTCATGTTCTTGAGGGGAGTCTTTGCGCTTGGGAGTGTTTTTGTTACCTTATTCAAGGGTGTTGGGAACACCCTCATACCAGCTGCATCTCTCCATTGGTGATATTCATTTATTTATATAACACTGGGTGATTTGGGTTTGCGCTTATTTTCTCTGTTACATATTTGGGTTAAGCCTGTGTATTCAAATCTTAATGCCATTTTTAATAATGAATTTTAATATATGGAGCATCCTTTGATTTCTATAACAGGCTTTAGCCCACCTCCCCAGCAGTGCAAGATCTTTGCAACACTTTCCTGTTTGGGATCATTTGTTGCCAATGTTCCCAGCAGTTTGAGCTGCACACTGTAACAGTAGTCAATGTTACCTTGGTAATATCAGGATACATTGTACTGTAGCAGCTAAGTTACATCGAAGGATTGATTGAAACTGGAAGGCGGCCATTTCGTTAGGCACGCAATCAGGATTTTTTTTTTACTGCTTTGGAACAGGAGCACCAAACGATTGCCAGCTTAGGTTAGAATGTAGAATTATACAATGTGGCATATCTTATACTATATTAGTGAAAGCACTGTATGTTTGCCTGCCTGCCTGCCTGCATGCATGCATGCCTGCCTGCCTGCTGGATGTCCGGTGTCCCTAGCGGCAATCTCATTGGTCCCATGGGCCGCCCGCCCCCGCACACCTCTCATTGGCCTCACACACTCACACCACCCCCTTGGCCCGCCCCCCACACCTCGCATTGGCCTGAGGCGGAGTGACGGGCCAAAGGTCCACAAAAAAAAAAAAAAAAAAAAAAAAAACACACACACACACACACACACACACACACACACACACACCCCCCCCCCCCCCCCAAGCTCACACACACCTCACCCCCCCCCAAGCTCACACCCCCCCCCCAAGCTCACACCCCCCCCCCAAGCTCACACACCCCCCCCCCCCCCAAGCTCACACCCCGGCGCCGCTACAGTCAGCGGGGGAGCGGAGCGAGCGCCCGGGACACACGCGGGGGAGCGGCCACAACACGCTGCCTCCCGCCTCACATCCACGTGGGAGCGGCCGGATGGGTGAGGCAGCATACCCACGGGCCTCGCCGCACGCTCCTCGGCACCGGCTCACCTCTCCCACCCCCCTCACAGCAAAGACCAGCCTACCCGGCGCCGCCTGCAACGCTCCTCGGCACCGCCGCCTCACCTCGAGCCGGAGGGCAGCGGGGGGGCTCCCGCCCTGCAGGAGGCCTCACCTCGAGCCGGAGGGCAGCGGGGGGGCTCCCGCCCTGCAGGAGGCCTCACCTCGAGCCGGAGGGCAGCGGGGGGGCTCCCGCCCTGCAGGAGGCCTCACCTCGAGCCGGGGGGCAGCGGGGGGGCTCCCGCCCTGCAGGAGGCCTCACCTCGAGCCGGAGGGCAGCGGGGGGGCTCCCGCCCTGCAGGAGGCCTCACCTCGAGCCGGAGGGCAGCGGGGGGGCTCCCGCCCTGCAGGAGGCCTCACCTCGAGCCGGGGGGCAGCGGGGGGGCTCCCGCCCTGCAGGAGGCCTCACCTCGAGCCGGAGGCAGCGGGGGGGGGCTCCCGCCCTGCAGGAGGCCTCACCTCGAGCCGGAGGGCAGCGGGGGGGGCTCCCGCCCTGCAGGAGGCCTCACCTCGAGCCGGGGGGGCTCCCGCCCTGCAGGAGGCCTCACCTCGAGCCGGAGGCAGCGGGGGGTCTCCCGCCCTGCAGGAGGCCTCACCTCGAGCCGGAGGCAGCGGGGGGGCTCCCGCCCTGCAGGAGGCCTCACCTCGAGCCGGAGGCAGCGGGGGGGCTCCCGCCCTGCAGGAGGCCTCACCTCGAGCCGGAGGCAGCGGGGGGGCTCCCGCCCTGCAGGAGGCCTCACCTCGAGCCGGAGGCAGCGGGGGGGCTCCCGGGGGGGGCTCCCGCCCTGCAGGAGGCCTCACCTCGAGGAACATGCTGCCGACTGCAAGGTAAGCAGCTCTCCCCCCACACCCCCCCATTCCTTCATTGCCAGCCTCAACCCTCCATACATACACACACACACACACTATATATATATATATATATATATATATATATATATACATACACATACACATACACATACACAGAGACACACACACACACAGAGACCACACACACACACACACATGTAGGCGCACACACACACATGTAGGCACACACACACACATGTAGGCACACACACACGTCCACAGACACACACATGTAGACACACACACACATGTAGACACACACACACATGTAGACAGACACACACGCACACACACACACACACACACACACACACCTATACAGACACACGTATACACACACACACACGTATACACACAGGCACACGTAGACACACAGACACACGTAGACACACAGACACACCTATACACACAGACACACACCTATACACACACACACACACACCTATACACACACACACACACCTATACACACAGACACACACGTATACACACAGACACACACGTATACACACAGACACACACGTATACACACAGACACACGTTTACACACACACACACACACGTACACACACGTACACACACGTATACACACACACACACACGTACAAACACACACACGTACAAACACACACGTAGACACACGTGTACACACACACACGTAGACACGCACACAGACGTAGACACACGCACACACACGTAGACACACGCACACACACGTAGACACACACACGTAGACACACACACACACGTAGACACACACACACACGTAGACACACACACACACGTAGACACACACACACACACGTAGACACACACACACACGTAGACACACACACACACGTATACGCACACACACACACACGTAGACACACACACACGTATACACACACACGTAGACACACACACATGTACACGTAGACACGTACACACACACACATGTACACGTATACTCACACACATGTACACGTACACACACATGGAGACATACACACACACATGGAGACATACACACACGCACATGTACACATACACACACGTACACACACACACACATGTATACATACACATAATGTATACACACACACATGTATACACACACACATGTATACACACACACACACATACACACGTGTATACACACACAAACATGTATACACACAAATGTACACACACACATGTATACACACACACACACATACTATGTATACACACAAACATGTATACACACGTGTATACACACGTGTATACACACGTGTATACACATGTGTATATACACATGTGTATACACACACATGGAGACATACACACACGCACATGTACACATACACACACACGTATACATACACATAATGTATACACACACACATGTATACACACACACACACACACGTGTATACACACACATGTATACACACACACGTATACACACACACAAACATGTATACACACACACAAACATGTATACACACACAAATGTACACACACACACAAACATGTATACACACACACAAACATGTATACACACACAAATGTACACACACACACATGTACACACACACACACATACTATGTATACACACATGTGTATACACATGTGTATACACACACGTACACATGTATACACACACACACACAATATATACATACACACAATGTCTACACACACATGTGTATACACGTCTATACACACATGTGTATACACACACATGTGTATACACACACGTACACACACACACACACGTACACATGTATACACACACACACACATACAATGTATACACACAAACATGTATACACACACACAAACATGTATACACACACACGTGTATACACACACACGTGTGTATACACACACACGTATACACACACACACTATCCCCAGCAAAACCACATCAGCACACCGCTATCCCATGCCCCCCCAGCACACTGGCATTCTCGGCTCCCCGCCATTCCCAGCCCCCATCAACACCATCAGCACCCACACATCGGCACCTTTGCACCTCCCCCATCGGCACACCCACATCCGCACCCCCACATCCGCACCCCCACATCAGCACCAAACCCTCCAAAATCAGCACACCGATACAATCACCATCAGTACAGCCACAGCAGCACTACCACCGCACATGGGCCGCGTTGACCACTCCTCACCCAAATGCCACACCCACACCACAAACATCCCGGGCAACGCCGGGGCTCTCAGCTAGTTTTACATATAAAAAATAAGAAAATAAATAAAGGGGAGAGTGTAGTATTGCTGCTTTAACTGCATGTTGGCGCTTGATAATAAATGATATTAATAATGTTTCCTGTTGATATATTTTTCAATCACGTGGCTTATCTGTTAGGAATATCGAGCGCTTCTTATCTGCTACAGAATATCTACTCCCAGTCTTTTCCTTTATTCCCTTGAGGAATATAATACAACTTCTATTTCCTGGTGTGAATATTGAAGCTGTTTTCCCTTTCCTCTAGTGCAGGGGTGTGCAAACTGAGGAGCGGGGGGCGCCGCGGGAGGTTGCAGAGGCCCCGCGGGAGGTTGCAGAGGCCCCGCGGGAGGTTGCAGTGACCCCGCGGGCGGTTGCAGAGGCCCCGCGCTCTTCCCCAAGGCATTCAGTTTAATGCCAGGGGATTGCGTGAGGCCTCTGCAACTCTCAACTTAGAAGCGTGGTGACGTGGCGCCATGGCAACTTGGCGTCAAATGATGCCGCGGGACCATGTGACGTAACATCACCTGACATGCGGCGTCATTTGATGCTGGAAAACAAGGTGAGGGGGCGCGAGCACCGGGGGGGGGAGCAGGCAGGGGGGGTGCAGCGCCAATAGTTTGTGCACCCCTGCTCTAGTGGTTGAATCGCACCCTCTCATTCTTTGTGATCGGCCAGTGTAACAAATGTAACTGCTTCTCGCCGTGAGAGAAGGCGCCTTCACAAGATATAGAATAGCATATTAAAGGTGTGAAAAGCACATGCACGTGCAGCTTCAATGTAATGACGGTTATTAAAAAGAAATGAGGTTCTCCCGATGGGACCAAAGCACTTCACAATTACGCCATAGCACGCGGTATGCAGCTCTGTGCGTAGTAAGCAATGAACGGCGTGTCGCCTTGCTGGTCCTTTCGCCCATGCAGTAACACAGGAGGGAGAGGGAGTACGGGGTATGGTTCCTTTTGTTGGACCAACAAGTAGTTGATATATGTTACAAGCTTTCCAACCTCTCGGGGTCGATGAAGGAACTTGGGAGGTTCAGAAGTTTGTAACATATTAAGTACAGCTTACAGTCTGTGTCTTGGTGTCTGAGGCACAGGGAGATAGTGACTTGCCAAGGTCACAAGAAGCCGACACCGGGGATATAACCCAGACTGGCTGCTTCAAAGTCAGTGTCGTTGTTCTCAGAGCCCGTGCCTTGACTCACTGAGTCACTCCTCCAGCCTTTGTACGCGGAATAGCAAGACAGCGCATGCTCCTTGGTAGTAAAGCCTAAAGGGATTAGGTTATGTTGGAAAAGAACTTTAATGAGAGCAGCAAATATTAGTGGGTGAAATATATGTAAAGCATCAACTGTGTACTCAACAAATATTGCCTGGCCAGGTTAAACAAGCTAGTTATGTAAATTACAGCCATTTCAACTGCATTTCTGCCGTCTCGTTTTGGAAGCCAACCCTTTATTGTGTTGTTGTTTGACCTGGCTTGTTCCTGCTTTTCATGTGGTCATTATCCCGGCGCGAGGGATAGGCTACCATCAATAGAACACTTCCCGCCTGGCGTTACTATACCCATTTAAAAGTGAAGTGCAAGCAGTTTGATGCGTAATGCTGGATGCCAGTGATTCCCGCTGCCTGTCAGCTGTTAGGGCGACGCAGTAGAGATGTGGCTCGCGCTGTATTGGAGGTCGCAGTTTAGCGTCGGTTTTACTGAATCGTCATGACCGTACAAAGTACGAAGGTAGATGTTTGCAGAAGGAATCCAAATTAGTGTCTCAATTAAAGCGGTAATTTCCGCCTCCCCCCCCCCTTTTTTTTTTTTAATATGTGAATCGGGGGATTACCCAGAGGTGACCCATGCTATTTTCAGCTCCGGGGGTAATAGGGGGGGATTGTCAAATCTCAAGCCAATAGGAGGACGGTGCCTCATCGGTAGTGATTTCCTATTGGACGGCCATTTAAATCCCCTTTAAAACCCCAGGAAGTCATATCTGTAATATCTCGGGACCTGGGCGTTCCCGGTGCTGAAAATAGCGCAGTGATGCTCTGCGCGCTGGAGAACCCCAGTGCTTTTTCAATCCTGTACAAAATATAAAAGGAGGGGTTAGTTAGGGCAGGGGGAGCTCAAATCCAGTCCTCAAGCCCCCTTAACAGGTCAGGTTTTAAGGATATCCCTGCTACAGCACAGGTGTCTCAATCAGTGCCTGCTTCAGCACAGGTGGCTCAATCCAATGTGCTGAAGCAGGAATATCTTGAGGACTGGAGTTGAGCACCCCTGAGTTAGGGGGATTGCTGCTTTGAAGCAGTGCCTCCCTATTCTATGTATGGAAACTGGTAAACGTTATGGGACCGTCTCTGTTAACTTTGCCCGAGAAATCGTTTTCTTCGTTTTCGCTCTGTGCTGTGTCACGTCTCAGAAGTGTGTTGGGTTTCTCACGTGGGACACGGATCATTAGGCGATTTACAGTTCAAAAGTATAGCAGGCAAAAGCCCATATTCGGTACGCTTCCCCGTGCTGAAGAATATTTTGGGTCCAGAATTTGATTCATTCCATTATATATTTAGAGATTCTTGGAATCCGATACCCCCAAACCTCTGGAATACGATACCCCCAAACCTGTGGAATACGATACCCCCAAACCTCTGGAATATGATACCCCCAAACCTCTGGAATATGATACCCCCAAACCTCTGGAATACAATAAACCCAAACCTCTGGAATATGATACCCCCAAACCTCTGGAATATGATACCCCCAAACCTCTGGAATACGATACCCCCAAACCTCTGGAATCGGATACCGCCAAACCTCTGGAATATGATACCCACAAACCTCTGGAATATGATACCCACAAACCTCTGGAATATGATACCCCCAAACCTCTGGAATACGATACCCCCAAACCTCTGGAATCTGATACCCCCAAACCTCTGGAATCTGATACCCCCAAACCTCTGGAATACGATACCCCCCAAACCTCTGGAATCCGATACCCCCCAAACCTCTGGAATCCGATACCCCCCCAAACCTCTGGAATCCGATACCCCCCCAAACCTCTGGAATCCGATACCCCCCCAAACCTCTGGAATCCGATACCCCCCAAACCTCTGGAATCCGATACCCCCCAAACCTCCGGAATCTGAGCATAATGTTTCCCGAGACCCAAATCTCTGGGCAGGACCAAAACCTTATCTCGTATCTCGTAATCTTTCACCCCCTTTCTTAATAAAGCCTCCTCTTCCTGGCAGAGAGGAGCATGGCAACAAATAATATCATAATTTAATTATATATATCGAACAATAATAATTACTTTGGCTGGTTAGATTTACTACAATTGGCATTTAGTGCAATATAAGCAGAGACAAGCCGCCCACAACCTGACTTGTCTCAGACAATGAGTCTGTCCAGACTAGTTCTTCCCTTTTGGGTTTTGTCACCACCGGGACTGGTTATTTTCAGAAAGTTTCTATTGTTAGTTTTTATCACCACCACCTGACCTGTCTGCTGTTGATCTGTTAACCAGTTCCAGTTGGGAAGAACAGCAACGGAACGAATAATAATGACGACAACTAACACACTCTCTTTATCTGTAGTGGTTTTATTTAAAAAATATATAATATACAGTAATTGTAATCTACTTCTCTAGGCATAGGAAGAGGGACTGTCATCTGACCTGTCTCCTACTCTCCCTCCATCATAAATTAGAAGAAATATATAGTGTGTGTGTGTGTGTGTGTGTGTGTGTGTGTGTGTGTGTGTGTGTGTGTGTGTGTGTGTGTGTGTGTGTGTGTGTGTGTGTGTGTATATATGTATATAACATCTTGCCTGACACTACTAGGTGCTTACAAGTTACAAGGGTATAGTTCTTATACTTTACACTTCCCCTATCAGTTAGCTTAAAACATAACCGCATAATAGCTATATACTACCACAGTCCACCATCGGATCTGTCTACCAGTTTAAACGAGTCAGTAAACAGAATGGAAAAAAAAAAATAAATATATATATATTTTTTTTTTCATTTATCTCCCGGTTACACGTGGGTTAACTACATGTACAAATACATAATTTCCTTAATTTACCTGTTGAGTAACTATTTAAGTTATGATGTATATATATCGCCATCTGGCCTGTCTCCAGTCCTACACGCTCAGCATATATATTGTACTTAACTGCAGCAGTAAATAAGTTCCAGTTGCGTTAAAGTTGTTACCCTTCTCTGATGGCTTAAGTAATAAATATAAATCGAATGATACTGTATATTTTATATAGGTAGGTATATAGAATGAAAGACAACAAAAGACAGGGATGCCCAATGCTACATCCAATTGACAAAACATACATGGTAATAAGTATAAAGTTGAAATACTTCAATAATAATAATTACTTGGTTATTTAGTTAAACCCTTTGGCCAAAGCGTCATAAGCCTGCATACCAAACGTCAAGGTATAACCAAAAATGCAGGTCCTACACTACACTGTGAACCCTTCCCGTTACCTCTGTATGAGGGGAAAGAACCATAGTAGGCCCTGTTCATATAATATAGAATGAAAAAGCAATATCTGAGCGGTCTCTCCTGTACACACCAGTCCGTTCCAATAGTTTATATATTACTTTGTAAAGGTAAATTCTGTTATCATTATTTTTTGCTAGTTTTCAAACGGCATAAATACAGTGCATAGGAAAACAACAGCAAGGACGATGCAGTTTTTATTTATTTTTTTGGCATCAAATTCACATTCTCTGTAAATTTAAATCCGACGCCACAACCGTTTTCCGCGTTTGGGCCAAACCAAATCCAATACAAAAGCACGGAAAATGGTTAGAACTGAACCCAATACAAAGAAGAAGAAGCAGGCACACGGTCGTACTCAAAAGGAGATTTAATATGCCATAAAGTCCAACGTTTCGGCAGTCAAATACTGCCTCTCTCAAGCCTTCACCTTGAGAAAGGCAGTATTTGACTGCCGAAACGTTGGACTTTATGGCATATTAAACCTCCTTTTGAGTAAGACCGTGTGCCTGCTTCTTCTTCTTTGTACTGGAACATTTGGGACTACAGGAGCTCCCCAGGACCAGGGCACCGGCAGCTAAGTACCCCACCTCTATTACCATTGATATTGAGTGCGTGTCTCATCCTCTGTCTAGAACTGAACCCAAACCATGGGCTCGAGTGCATATCCCCAGTTGTAATAAGCCGCTTCCAGCAGCAGTCTGTGCTAAGCGCCTTTTCTGCGCGCGCGTTTTTGTTGTTGTGGCATATTTAAGATCTCTCAAATTTATTAGAACACAAAGTAACTTAAAAACTTACAACTGTAAAACAACTAAACTGTAAGTTTTTAAGTTACTTTGTGTTATAATAAATTTGAACTGTCTACCCGACGTCCCGCCTTCTCTGCGCTCCCTTCTTTGTTTCACGTTTGATGTGTCCCGGTTGGTCACCGGAGAGTGTCGGCGCAGCGGGAAGAAGAGGACCCGGCATCTGAGGGATACCTAAACTAGAGCGGTCTCAACGTTTCCTTCATAGTGAAGATCTCCTCTTGCTATTTAAAATCCGATGTTGCGTTCAGGCGATATGAGCAGTGGAAACGTGGAGTGTCCAGGAGAGCTAACTGGATGTCTCCCAAGAGCCCAGTGCAGTCGGAGGTCACCATGCTGACCTCTGAGGTTCGAGATTAGGAAACATTTCCTTCTTTATATTTTAAGCGCAGCAATTACTTAGTGTTGGGGGGGGTGGCAGGGGGGGGGGGGGGGTTAGCATTAGGATTTTAACTCGTATAGGCAACTGCGGGGATTGCTGCTCGGAATGGGACATTTTTGGTCACGGACGTTTTGCCATGACCAAATCACCGCCGGTGTTCGGCTGCAGGCGGAACCTATTCCTACCTATACAAATCCCTGCCGCTTGTAAGGTAAGTTTTATTACTGTTTAGAGTAGGGGGTTCATTTAAGGGTTTTAGCAGCTAGGGTATGGGCTTAGGGCAGGGGCTTTTAAGGTGAAGGGTAAGGGGTTGGTTTAGGGTAAGGACTTAGGGCAAGGGGTTTGGGTAAGGGCTTAGGGTAGGGGTTTTTAGGTTAATGGTTTAGAGTAGTGGGATTAGACACATACGACCTTCCTCAGGGGTGCAGTGAAAGTAAGATCGTACACACGATTGAAACGCGTAGGGCTCAGTCAAAATAAAAAAGTCTGCGGTGATGAATGTAGGGGAAAAGAATTGGAAAACACAGAGCAACCGCTAATGGATAATGGCGGATTCCGGGGGCCATGTTCCATTAACAATTGCTCCGCGCTTTCCAGTTCTTATTTCTATGCTCTCAAACCTGGGACAGAAACCAACATTGAGTTTACAGCTATACCGCTATACAGCTATACAGCGGACAAACAGCCTACGGCTGCAACTTGCGAATGGTTAAACCACACAGGAGACCCCAGGTTCCACACAGGAGGTAAGTGCTCCAGTCCCCAAGGGGCCACCAACAGATCAGGTTTCATGCACAGATGATTCAGTCAAAGATTGAGCTACCTGTGCTGAAGCAGGGATATCCTGAAAACCTGACCTGTTGGTGGCCCTTGAGGACGGGAGTTCCCCCACGCCCTTCCCCCCCTGTTATAGGGCCTGGGTAGCCGTTTTCTTTGGAGAATAACAAACTATGTCCCTAGTTCCATTATATATATTTGAGTCCATATAGGACCGAACAAACATTTTCTCCTTGAGCACAAGACAGTTCCTCTTTTGCAATGATGAATGATCTGAATGAATAACAATTAGCCCCTCGCTGCTGCACAACTGGAATCTCTTTCCCAATCTCTAATTACATCTGTGTACACGTCTGGGAGCGGTTACATGGTGCAGATCGAAAAAAGTGGCGCTCAACGCTGGTTAAAGTGAATGTGTCTAGTAAGAAACCCTTAATGTGACTCAAGTGAATACAAGAACACCGCGAATAAGTGAAACACAATATGAAAACCTGTAAGTGATCATTCACTCATGTGAATACAATATAATATCAAGTGATGTGAAAAGCAAAATAAAAATGTCAATAGGCTCCTCCACTCAAAACCTTGGAACGGGATAGGTTTCAAAATATCCTGCACAGTCGATAGCCACAAAGCCGGGGAGCAGGGGGGGGTGGAGGGGATGTCACCAAAGGAGAGAAGAAAACCGACAGAGCAGTAATGCAAGGATTCCTGGAATTAGTGGTGAGTGTAATCTCCAAAAGTTATACTCACAAATGTGAGGACATAGCGCAGATCAGCAGACGTTTGCTGCGGTGACGCGTGAAGTTTCGATGTGAAGATTACATTGCAAACGCTGCCAGGGCTAGCGACGCCGTGCTGGGCACTCTCGGAGAGAGGGTGTTAACGCAGAGATGTATTTACTGTACATTCCTTCTTGGCGGATAACAAAACCGGTGGCTTAACCGCGATTTCCTTACAACCAATGGCAGAGATATTTAGCCCTTTAAATGCCAGTTTCCACATATGGTAAGATTGGGGATTTCCTGGGATGGGGACAAAATATGGCAAGAGGGAACAAACTTGCCGGTGAGCCAGTCAGCATTGGAAAGGTCAGTGGAGCTCCTACAGTATGCCAGTGGTGGTCTGAGGGCTTTTCAGTAATCCTTTAAAGTAGCCACCCAAGCTGCCACATTCAGGAGCTGAATTACTTGGGGTCCAAGCCACAGGGACCTCCTCATTCCAGAAAAAGGGTTCGGGAGAAAAAAAATCGACCCAGGACACATCAACGAGGGTTCCTGAATGTACAAAGGAGTTGGTTACTCTGGATAACCGCATGGCCTGAACCACTCACGGACCATGCGAGTGACCTACATATTAATCACGTCACCATTTATGCTTACCATACTGTATTGCACTATTTTTGTATTTTTATTCCCACATTCCCCAATAAATGTTTATCTGAGCTGCTGGAGTGGATGAGCGCCAGTTGGTTGAGGTTGAATCCTGATAAGACAGAAGTGCTTGTGGTGAATGCTCACCATCGGAAGACAACAAGACTGCAGCTGGGTCAGAACAGTGGCCTTAAGCTTGGGAACTTCAAGATGCTAATCTCTGTACGTGTGCTGAATCTTGGTGTTGTCCTTCACTGTGACTTGTCCCTTAAAGATCAGGTGTCAGCCGTGATCAAAGCTTCCTTCTTCCAACTAAGGAACATAGCCAGCATTAAGCACTTGATCCCCCCCCCCCCAGAGGATCTTACAACGCTTGTCCATGCCTTTATGTCCTCACGTCTGGACTACTGCAATCCACTCTTCCTGGGTCTTCCGGAACAAGAGCTGCGCCGCCTGCAGCTGGTGCAGAATACTGCGGCCAGGTTGGTAACTAACCAGACCCGTTCTTGCCACATGACGCCTGTTCTCCATTCTCTGCACTGGCTGCCTGTAAAAATCGTGAATTTATTTCAAGATTGGCTTGTTGACATTCAAAGCCCGACATGCCCAGGGCCCCGGCTATCTGAGAGAGCTTCTAATTCCCTACACTCCCATTCGCTCACTTCCATCTGCAGGTGAAGGACTCCTAACAGTTCCCAGAATCTCCTTAACTTCCTTTGGCGCCCGATCTTTTAGCCACGCTGCTTCCATTCTTTGTAACAGTTTCCTTCTTTTTCCCCTTTTTGTAATTGTGAAGCGCTGTGAGTCCCATTGAGAGAAAAGCGCTATATAAAGTTATTATTATTATTTATACACTGGCTGCTCTATATATACACAGGCAGTCCTCGGTTATCCGACACAATGCGTTACTCAAAATGGCGTTGGATAGCGAAACGTTGTAAAGCGAAACACGTTTTCCTATAGGAACACTGTTTAAATGAAAGGTTCCGTTCCTGAAGGCATTTTTAATGCTAAAATACACAAAATATTTTACGCAGACAATAAGATATGCAGCATACACAAATTATATAGTGCATATACTGTATTATATATATATATATATATATATATATATATATATATATATATATATATATATATTACATAATATATAATATAATATAAAAATATAATATATTATATAGTATAATATAATATTTATATTATATACACATAAACAACTTTGCAAAGCATCGTAAGAGCGTTGGATAAGCCGTTTTGGCGTTGTAAAAATTAACATAGGTATACATTGCATAGCGTTGGATAAGCCATCCGTTGTAAAACGAAGTGCTGTAAAACGAGGACTGCCTGCACAGTATATACACCATGTTCATGGAAAAAGGGGCCCCTACCATTTGTCATAGTATCTTATATATTTCTTGCTGAATCCCCATGAGAATGTGCACAGCTGTAGGTCTGTGACGTAGATTAAAACTATTTAAGAAGCACAATGTAGACAACTGATGTTAACTAAACTGATGACATTGTATTATGTCAGCAAGTACCAGGTACACTGCGGGAAGTTTGTGTTCATTAAACGAAAAATAGGAGTTTTTCCTTCGTAGCTCATCAGTGTGTTAAACTGTTACAATCTAATCTGAAACACTAAGATTACAATAAAGTTTGAGTTTGATGTATGGTTTGAATTTGGTGTTCAAGACGTCCTCCTCCTGTGGAAACGCGCGCCCGTAGATGAGAACACCACTGTCCGATTGTATCACCCATAATGCGCTGACCCAGCTGCTTCCACTCCTGTACGATACGTTGTTTAATAAATAGGTTTTTTTTTTTAAATCTTCCTAGCGATTGTCCTTTTATGTCAGCGTTTTGCACCATAATGCTTACTCTGTCTCAAGCACTTCATAACGCGCTTATCTTCTGAGCTGAGCACCCTTTTGGAACTATGCACTTCATGAAGTCCAAAGAATATTTATTAGATGATCAAGTAATTCATCAATGTAATAATCTACTGTGACAGACCTAGAATAGCTCAACTTTTCATGAAAAATGTAGTGATTTTTCTGCAAGATACTGTATGATGAAAAATAAAAGGGGTCCCATTTTTTTCTGAGCACTGTGCATGCATGTATGTGTATATAACACCACACATACACGCACTTTCTGGAACAGCTCTCTATACAAACAGCATTTTAATTCCTCCTGGCTTCTGCGCTGGAGCTCAAACTCCTGCAGACGTCTCTGTTTAATAATTCAACAGCAAATGTGCCCAAGGGATACAAGATGATACCATGACTGACAGTGGTAACCCGCAGTCACGGCTGCTCTGAAGCAGACAGCTTTGCCATGCACGGCAGAGTCCCAGCAGTGAAGGGGTTAACCCTTTTTTCTCCTAAAGGAAGGGTACAGGAGCTCATTGGTTTGTGAAGGGGTTACAGGTGCAATCCCATATATAGAAGGCAGAGATATATATACACTACGTTTTTTTATTTAGATAAATCAGAGCACAATGATTCCCCCATCTAGTACACTTTATAAAAATGTCAAATAAATAGCCTTGCAGAATAAAGATCGTTCCAGAAATGTACTCAAATATTTAGGCCCATGTTGACTAGCAGTGGTAATTCATAAGACACCTTCGGGCGCCAGAACACACTTGATGGGCCCTGCAAGGGTGTGTCCTACGCAACAGCACCGCTTAGTAAACATGGGCCCACCTTGTTACAGAATAGCCGTGGGCCTTTATTACATAATAACCATGCACCTCGGGCATGGTCTTGGGACACTTGCAGCATTCAACCTTCTCAGGAGTAGACCACAAAATAGATTTACTTCCACCCCTGGGTGTGGACTGGCCGCTTCCAGGAGCCTTTAACCCTTTCACTGCTGGGAGAGGCCGCAACACAGGGTTGTTTATTTCAAATAGCCCCAATAAAATCTGGTACGGAGAAGAAGAAGAAGAGAAAAAAAAAAATCTTGCTTGGACGGCCTACTAATTCATTTAATTGGATTGTATAGAAAAGCTTTCTAAACACCCAAGGCAAAAGATAAACTGATGAATTTAAACAGCTGCAGGATCAATGGAAGATGTTGGCAAATAAAGTCGAGATATTGTATTAAGGAAATAAATAATTACCATGTTTAGGCAATGAGGAATAGCTGGGAGATCCCCAAGCAATAAACACATGGTTATTAAATTTTTTATTAGCCATTACGGCTGACAATAAATAAATTCCATCATGGGTTTTCTGTAGAGGTCAGTTGAAGCCTACTACGCAATATATAATTATATCCCCAGGCCAAGCAATGAATAAGAATACACACAAATGTAAGGAAACTATTTCTCATTTACCTGGACTCGCCAACCTGAGATTTGCTCAAATAGGAGTCAAGTTGAACTGCATACAGAAGTACATGTATTCCGTGCCTTTTTACCAGTGACTTCCACGGTGATCAAAACCCAGAGCTGGCATGAGAGAGATGTCCATTTTAATTTAAAGAGTAAGCAATCCTTCTAGATTACATTTTAATCCAAACGCCAGGCTCCATTTTTCTAGTGACCCGCTTGGGACTCGGAGTGACCATGGGGTTGGCAATGCGTTGCCGCTGGCTCGGCCAGGGGCAATGAGGGTCACTTGTGGAGCAATGTCTATTCTGGCTCATTTTAATCAGTGCATGAAACAGGACACTCATGTGTTCCATTATGGCCCAGGTATACTAAGCGATGCTATGAGACACCCTGAGGTTCCAGAATACATCTTTCACAGGTCATTCGGCTTATGGTGTAGCTCCATTTAGTAAATACGGGCTGTTATTTCTGCGTTGACCTCACTAACACATGAACACACCTTGACTTCCGAAATGCCGTGACTTTTTGTAATGGTACCTACCTAAATTCCCAAACTCCTCCCTCCCCCCCCCCCCCCCCCCACCATATACAAGCCGGTCCATCGCACAAAGCAAAACTATAAATCCTGTCCAAAATATTGAGCCGGCATTAGATTTCCGATACTCCAAGGTAATGACAAAGGAGAGAGATGAAGGCAGATTAGTGGGAGCAGGTCATTAACTCCAGGCTGGGTGAACCCTTCTTGCTGAGACGTACAGGTCTGCCGAGCGGAATGAGGAATTCAGCGCTGCAATCAATTCACCGAGTGCTGTATAATAAATAACTTGCGTTTCCCCCAGGGACCTATTATCAACAATATTCTTCAAACGTGGAGGTATGTGCCTTAAATCAGCAGTCCGTGGAAGTTGGCATTGGTTTTTTTTTGCATTTCAAGCATTTTTGGTTAAAAAAAAAAAAAAAAATGTCCCCATCATTAAAGATGTTAAACTCTCATGAGCAGACACCGTTGTTGCTGTGACATCATAAACTTGTGTTTAACGAAGCTGTCTGCACTGATTGCCTTTTGATTTTGTTTTTCTCTTTAAAAGAAACAATCCAAGCATGCAATTTTTTCGGCGAATGTTTTTTTTATTTTTAACACAGCATTGAAGCAGGGGGGGGGGGGGGTCTATGGAGCTGAACCCCATTCATTTCAGCTCTGGGGACCCCCTGCTTCTGGAGATACTTACCTCCTTTGTGGGTGCCGGTGGCCACTCCGCTTGGTTAGCTGGGTTCACCTAATGGCGCCGTTTCAACGCTCCCGCGCCCCCTGCTGGCCAATAGGAAGCCATTACATCATCAGCTTCGGCTTTCAATTGGCCCGAGTGATGCGGGAGCTTTACATTTTGACAAGATACCGACATCCCCTTTGGAGGCACATAACTGGGAAGCATGGGGTTTACGGAGCTGAAATGAACGGGGTTCACCTCTGGAGAACCCCTGCTTCAATCCTACAATAAATGTAAAAAAAAACCCGGCTTCGTCTCCTGTGTGATATTGCGAGAGATCTCTTCTTGTACTTCCAACGCGGTTTTTATTTAAAAAAATTCTGATGGCCCGTTCAGGAGATGTAAGCGTTTGAAATATTAAGTGTCCGGGAGGTTAAAATGTAGCTCCCCCGGCAGAACCCTGAAGTCGCTACAGATAAAGAAAATCATTAGTTTTAAAACACACAAAAACAGCAGGGGCAGGCTCAGGGGGGGGGGGCAAGATACTACTATCAGGCTCAGTCTTTGACTGCACCACTTGTGCTGAAGCAGGGATATCCTAAAAACCTGACCTGCTAGTAGCTCTTGAGGACTGGAGTTGGCTACCCAACTCATCTGGACATCTGGGGGGGGAGGGGGGGGAGGAGGAATGGCTGCTTTAAAATGTAACCTCTTGTACAAGCCGAAAGAAGCAATCAATGATAGCAAATAAGGCTACGCGAGCACATTTCAGTAAGTGGGATGGTATTGAGGATGAGGTGGCGATGCTGAACACACAAAGCTTGCGAGATCTACTCTTGCCTGGGCCTCTTCTGCGCCATGTGATGCAAATTCCAGGTACACTTTGCAAACAAAATCTCCGTATGGAGGTATAATCCTGGCTGAAGCAGCTCCGTGCAAATAACAGGGGCCATTGAATTTTGCAGTGCCCAGGGCCCCCCCGTTACACAAGACCTTGATTGCCTGCCCCTGGATGCCTGAAAACGTAAGTAGAGCCATCGCCCCCTAGAGAATGAGCATGTGCCAGGGACATACCTGGTACATTAGAAGGGCTTCCGGTGTGCCAGGAACATCATTAGGGCACGGTTAAAGGGTAGAGGAGGTAACCAGATTCAAATCCCAGTGTCGGCTCCTTGTGATCGCGGGCTTTATCTCAATGGGCCCCAAAGTAATTAGACTGTTAGCTCTTAGGAGCAGGAAATCAGGGTGCCCACAAAACGCACTTTAAAATCATTTTAGGAAGCAGGTAAGGGGTGTCACGGCAGCCTAGGGATGATTCCGTGGGGGGGCAATCTGTAATTATCAGCCATCAGTTTCTCACACGTGTTAGAATTGGTCACTGCTTATTCTGGCTTCTCTGTCTGACCTATTGCTCTGTGTGTCTACTAAAATCTCGCCTAACATATAAACAAGCCTACCTAAGGCTAAGGCCCCGGTAACTCAGCTGCAACGCGCGCCCGCGAGTTTGGCGGCGCGTGCAGCCGATTACCTGGTCTGCAGGGAGCTGCAGGAAGAGAGACTGGGGGGGGGGGCGTGGCGGGGGAGTGACGGGGGCGCGGCCATGATGTCACCCGGCAGGTTCGCCCTCATTGGCTGAACCGCCGGGGGGCGTGCCGTATCGCTAGAATTCTATTGAGAGCAGGAGCAGCTCTCGCCTCAGCGCTGCAGCCCCCCCTCGCAGTGGGCCCGGCGCCATTGACATTGAGGGGAGGGCTCTCGTCCGTGCAGCGTCCGCCACAGCGGACGCTGTAGTAGGCAGCGGGGTCAAGCCCTAACAATAATGGCCAGTCAAAGTACGTACTGTGCACAACTCTTCTGCCACTCAAAAGGGTAATGACGCTCCATAGTAACACACAAATTGGGCCTGGAATAGTAAGAACAATCCATTTATTTCAGCGTATAGAACTTTACAGGCGCGGCTCCCTGCCCCACTGAGCTTATACTCTATGTTTTTGGTGCCAGAGGCACAGGGAGATAAAGTGACATGCCCACGGTCGTCGGGATTTGAACCAGGTCCCCCTACTTCGGAGTCCGTGTCACTGTTATCAGAGGCAGTGCCTTTACTCACTGAGTCGCTCCTCCATCCCAAACTAAACACTATGTCTGTACTCGAGTGAGTGGAGAACATTTTGGTGCATCTCTGTGCATTGTCACATGGGAAGATCTGTATATGAGCCAAATAGAATTGTATTGACTGCGGCACAGTAAATAATAGGCTGAGCATTGATGGACGGAGGTTGCTGGCGTTTCTCAGCGTGACTGGAGGTTCTCTGTTACCCAGTCTCCATGAGAACATGCGCGAGGCACGGTTTGCGGATGGAAGATTCTGTCTAAAACAAAGTTACTAACTAAGCATGTAAAAAAACTGCTTAGCATGCAGGTAAAAACCCATTTCCCTGTACATTCTTGCAGATCATGACACCTTGTAGTGGCCATAACGTAGGCTTTTCATTGGCACAGTCTAGACATGAGCGTTTGGGATGGTATGAGTTACAAACGCGGCATTGTTTCGATTACGACACAGAATATCACAGTTTCCATGGGATTCTATGGCAGCGTTTCTGCAGAATAAATATCACAATGAATCCCTCCATATCTTAACACAAGAGGTAACAATGCTACATCTGTAAATCAGATCTGAATGCACGGATAGGTACCAATATATAAATCCATAAGGCTGGGATTGTGTCCCTTTGGGGTTCAAGACATGCTTATTATATGTTAACGTTTGAATTACTTTAACATTCTGTATACATCCAAATAGTGTGAGTGTGTGTGTGAGTGAGTGAGTGTGTGAGAGTGAGAGTGTGTGAGAGTGAGAGTGTGTGAGAGTGAGAGTGAGAGTGTGTGAGAGTGTGTGTGAGAGTGTGTGTGAGTGTGAGAGTGTGTGTGTGTGTAACTGTAGCAATAGTGTGGTGCTCTGTAAACCAGCATGCAAAAGCTGAATCCTGTATAATACAGAGTACTGTATAATACAGAGTACAGTCTGGGAGACATGCCCTCACCAACGTGTTCTAGAATGCTTATTGTAATCTAATCAACGTTTCAGCCCCTAACAAAGGCTCTCATTGGATTACAATAAACCTTCTGCACATTGGTGAGCGCCTGTTCTCTGGACTTTAATTTGTGTATATACACACACACACACACACACACACACACACACACACACACACACACTGCAGGAAAACCGTCACCTACTTGCACCGGTCAATTGTGTGGTCCGGTGCAGGACAAACCGCAGCAGGGGCAGAATGGATTCAGAAGCAGAGATGTCAATCACCACTTGGCTGCCTGAAGTCCCGCCCCACAGTGCCCCCAACTGCACACATTACCCCCCCCCCCCCCACCTCTTTATTTTCCACCCGTGTATTTTCTCATAGGCTCTACCCCATAAGGCATAGGGAATGTGGCCTCTTAGGCTGAGTCCATAGACACTTCAGCCGTGCGGAGGCGCGCGGAGGCTGAGGGAAAGCGTGTGCTTTCCCTGGCCTTAGTTCGCGCGCCATCCGGGGGCGGGCCAGTGACGTCACGGAGCTGGTTCGCCCTCGTTGGGGCGAACCGCTCACGTGACCGGCCCTGCACTCCCGTGAGCGCTTAAACTAAAAAAATGTTGTCGGCTACACTTCCGCACGCCTGCGGAAGCGTGCGCGAGCCCCTGCTAAAGCCGCTCTCATTGCGGCTGCAGGGGCTCGCGCCTCAGCGGATGTCAGCCAGCGGATGCGCGCTGACCATGGACTCAGCCTTACAGTCTATATAAGTGACAGCTGTAACCTCCTATAGAGTAGCACTGCTCAGTAAATATGGACCATAATATTATCAGTGTTGGGTCCCCTTCCTAAAACCAAATCTTGGTTGTACTGCAATGGCTGATAAGTAGACAGAAATCTACATACAGTAGGGCCCCTCATTCTCTATATGCACAGCAGTTTCTAGACCATATCCATTGCATATATCTCCTACCCTGACAAATTACTGGCACACATCCTAATAACATTCATCATTCTGGATGTTTCATTTCCCACGCAAGCAGCATTGGCAGAAATAAATACATACATAGAATGGCTACTAAGCAGCCCTTGTGCATGGGGTATTCTACGTGGAATGTGTGACATTCAATTCCATTTGCAGCTCACACCTGTTAACTCAGAAATAGGTCAAATGCAGAAAATTCTTTAAACCCTCAGCACGCTGTCAGGAGAACTGGGCCACTTTAATTTATATATAGCAAACGGAAATATTGGCTTTTTGCCATTTTATTTACCCACCATAACTTAACATACTGTACATACATACACACACACACACAAAATATATATATATATATATATATATATATATATATATATATATATATATATATATATATATATACATACACACACACACACACACACACACACATAAAGTATATCTGACCAGTCAACTTTCAGATCTATGCATTCGTGATTCTCTTTCCTCTCTCACGTCTCATTACCGGATTTCCAGCAAAAAAAAAAAAAAAAGGGAGGAAAAAAAACAGAGAACTAATTTTATTTGCAATAATAAATGAAAATGATCACCAGTCTGTGTGTAATGTTAGCATTTATATAGTGCATGCAGATCTTACGCACATGCCAGACTCTCTGCAGCTTAATGATTCTAATCACCAGCTTTCTTTAATCATTGTGTTCATCCTTCTTTCAATGTCTTCTCATACCGACAGGTTGATTTTAGAGCACATTCCAAACACACACAATTATAATCTAGCTCAGTGGTTTTTTTTGTTTTTTTTTTACTTTTTTTGGTTAAAGAAGCCTACAATTATATTGTCAAATTCTGAGCAACCTCAACCCTCTCTAATAGCACGCTGAAATCAGATGCATTGTAAGGAACCCCGACCCTCTCTAATAGCACGTCTGAAATCAGATGCATTGTAAGGAACCCCAACCCTCTCTAATAGCGAGTCTGAGATCAGATGCATTGTAAGGAACCCCGACCCTCTCTAATAGCGCGTCTGAAATCAGATGCATTGTAAGGAACCCCAACCCTCTCTAATAGCGCGTCTGAGATCAGATGCATTGTAAGGAACCTCAACCCTCTCTAATAGCGAGTCTGAGATCATATGCATTGTAAGGAACCCCAACCCTCTCTAATAGCGCGTCTGAGATCAGATACTTTGTAAGGAACCACAACCCTCTCTAATAGCGCGTCTGAGATCAGATACTTTGTAAGGAACCCCAACCCTCTCTAATAGCATGTATGAGATCAGATGCATTGTAATTTCTTCTGTATTTGGCACAATTTTCAAATGACCTGAAAATTGCAGGGAACCCTTTAGTAATGCCTGTGGAAAAACACAGACTAGCTGAAGAGCCAATTACATAATTTCTAACTGGTTGCTATGTACAACGTAACATAATTGCTACGTTATTGACAAACTGATAATGTGTTGTGGTTACATCCCTCATATTTGACAGAACATATTTAGTGATTACCCTCAGTTGGGTTACAATATAGCGAGCCCTAGGGAAGAGTATTAGTATTACCTAGCGGGACACGTTACAGAAATACATTTCTACTTCCCACGTAATGATTTTCTCATTGTCCTGTTATAAGCCGACTCTCCTTTGCTTCCTTAATATTGTAAATACAATTAAAAAAAAAAAAAAAAAGAACACTTTTGACATTGGATCTATTTTAAATAGTACAGGATTGCTTTAAACATTATTAGGTAGACGGGGCGTAGCAGCTCTAATTCAACAAAAGCACAGATTCACTGAACTGGGCAGCATTCGCTTGGAATATCTGTCTCCCATCAATGGTCATTTTAGGAACACGTGCAGAGATTGCAGGGAGAGTTACAGAAAGGAAGATACATTTATTTATAAAATGTGTTACCAAGAAGTAATACATTGAGAGTGACCTCTCGTTTTCAAGTATGTCCTGGGCTCAGAGTTATGATGACAAATACATGGTTACAAATACATTGTTACATTAAGTGAACAGGGTTCACAGTCAGTAAGAGACATTAGCTGACTAGCTGAGCAAAGTGATCATTATTTGATTTCATTTCCTTGAAACCATGTGAGTTGCAATTTTCAAACATGGTCGTCTTTATAACAGCGTATGCTAATACAGCGGTGCGCAAAGTGGGGGGCGCGAGATTTTCTGGGGGGGGGGGGGCGCGGCTGTTACATAGGCGCCGCGCTTCCCCAAAGGCATTTAAAATAATTGCCGGGGATCGCACGGGGCCTCTGTAACTTTTCACTTAGCTGACGCGTCTCCATGGCAACCGGCGTCAAATGACCCTGCGGCATCATTTGACGCTGGAGCCGTGTAGGGAGGGGGTGGGGCACGAGCCAGACAGGAGACAGGGGGGCTCATGTTGGTAAATTTGCACACCCCTGTGCGAATCCCTTAGTTCAGAAGCTTTTAGGAGCCCTGGGGATGTATATGTGTATGTGTATGTGTATATATATATCTGGCCACTTGCTTGTATGGTGATGCATTTAAGGGAAATGCTTTGATATCCACTACTGACGCAACGTTAAAAACAAATATGTAAATCCACTAACAATTGTGAGGACATTTTCACTTTATTTAGCTGCAACGCGTAGCATTTGGAATTGTTTAGCATAAAGGCAGTCCATACAAAACACATGACGAAGGAGAAACAGGTGCGCAAATCACCTGTTTCTCCTTCGTTTGCTGTTTGAATTTGGTTTGAATTCTACGTCAGGAGCTGCACTCATTAAGGATAGTATCATCTGTGTTACCTTTGATTTATTTGTGATATTATTTGCGCTTGTTATTTCTTTTCACATACAATACACATGCATTCATAACTGAATATATGCATATATATGACACTAAATTTATTCCAAACCAAATTCCCAGGCTGCCCATTATTTGTTTTCCCGCAGCATCAGAATAATAATGGTGCGAATGCTCCTAGAACTGGGGAAAGTGGAACATCGGGCTATAAATGGACAGGAACAGCCGAGTGAAAACAGACTGCCATAATCAACAAAAATAACAGTTATCGGCTAAGAATGTGGGCCAATGACTTCATTCTGAAAGCCTCAAAGCTGGAATCTTACTTCCATGAGTACAGGGGTGGCCAACTCCAGTTCTCAAGATCCACTAACAGGTCAGGTTTTATGGATATCCCTGCTTCAGCACAGGTGGCTCAATCAGAGCCACTAATTGAGCCACCTGTGCTGAAGCAGGGATATCCTTAAAGCAGCAATAATTTTTATTGTATTATTTGTATATGTAAAGCATGTGACAATGTATCATTCTACATTTATACCTACAGTACGCTGGCAATCGTTTGGTGCTCCTGTTATAGATCTGTCAAAATCCTGATTGTGTGCCTAATGAAATGGCCGCCTTCTAACATGGTGCTGCAGCCTGTGAAATGCTCCGGCTGATATGTAAGATTATATTACTAAGGGTAACACATTGTTACAGCTTTCAGAGTAACAGACAGGCTGCTGTTTGGAACACAGCAACAGATCTGTTTGTGATACTTTGTTGCCAAAGTGCAGAGCTAAAAAAAAAAGGTGTATGTGAGAGCCCGTTTCAAAAGAGGAAGCTGATATGACTTTCTAAATGGTTGCTGTAGCAACCAAAGGATGATCAGTACATAAAATATATATATATATATATATATATATATATATATATCATAGAAAATGGCATTAGGAGTTTAAAAAAAATGCAGACTGTATTATCTAATACAGGGGAGCGCAACATTTTGCTGCTGCGCCCCCCAGTCTTGCCTGCCTCGGTGCTCGCGCCCCCCCCCTACCTTGCAGCTGCGTCAAATGACGCTGCGCGGTCATGTGACATCACATGACCAAGCTGTGTCATTTGACGCAGCAGCCACAGCCGCCTGAATCACAGTAAGTTGAGTGTTACAGAGGCCTCACGCGATCCCCACGCATTTCATTTAAATGCCTTGGGGAAGAGTGCGGGGCCTCTGTAACCACCGCGCGCCCCCCCCCCCCAGAAAAATCTCCCACCCCCCAAGTTTGCGCACCCCTGATATTCTAACTACAGAACTGTTTTTTTTTTTGTTTGTTTTTAAAACACAGGATTTTTCACGTTTTGCTGCTTTAAAACCCGACCTGTTTGTGGCCCTTGAGGACTGAACCAGGCCACCCATGCATTAGTACTCTCTCTAAACATATGCAGTCGTGTTCATAGCCACCTATTAATGACATAGCTTCATCTCCAAACAGGACATGACATGCACGCATAGGACAGATGTACATCGCAGTCTCACTTACGTCTGTATCCGGCCCTTTGTCGGCCCCGGGACATAGGAACGTAACGAACTCATGGCACCTCTTGTGAACCACAAAACAGCAAACTGCAAATAGAAACAAGAGAGAGAGCAATATAAGAGTAGAGCTGTTTACTGGGGTAATGTAACATACGGGTGTCAGAGACACTACAGCAAGTGTGGTGTTAAGCTAGTTAAAAAAAACAAAAAAAACCATTGATTATTAAATGCTTTGCAGAAACTCACAAAGAATCCCTTTATTTCGTGTGGTGTTACAGTTTATCCAAATCACAATGGCTTTTGCCAAAGATGAATACACCTGACAGATGGCACCAAATACAGTCATACCCGCATTAACGTACGCAATGGGACCGGAGCATGTATGTAAAGCGAAAATGTACTTAAAGTGAAGCACGACCTTTTCCCCACTTATCGATGCATGTTCTGTACTGCAATCGTCATATACGTGCATAACTGATGTAAATAACGCATGTCTAACAGGCTCTATAGTCTCCCCGCTTGCGCACAGCTTCGGTACAGGTAGGGAGCCGGTATTGCTGTTCATGACGTGTTGACAGGCGCATGCGTGAGCTGGCGTTTGCCTATTGGGCGACATGTCCTTACTCGCCAGTGTACTTAAAGTGAGTGTCCTTAAATCGGGGTATGCTTGTATGTGGCTGATGAACAATGTAAAAATGTCAACTGTGTCTGTGAATCATCTCTTTCTAGTGCTTGCTGCCAAATACACTGCGATTAATAAAGTGACACGGCAATACTTTATGTCTCGTGCTGGTGCGTAGGGAAGGCAACGGGGGGAAGGAAATGTCATGCAGAAGAGGAGACGGGGAGATTTTCTTTTGTATTCGAACGTTATGCTGAAATATTTACCTATGGTAGAAAGAAAAAAAAAGGAAACACGGTGATACTATAGCGTGAGGTATACCAGGAAACTAGCATATTATAACACAATTGTGTTATATGTCTATCAAGAATCAAATGTAACTATACCAAAATACATTAGAACATTGTTCTGTCAGTAGTACAAAAAGGTACTAAAAGCAATAAACTATACAATGTATATATATATCTTTATTTATATAGCGCCAAAAGTGTACTCAGTGCTTCACAAAATACAGTGCAGGGAATTATAATAATACAATAAGTGCAGCAAAATCAGACAATAGGAAAGGAAATCCTTGCCCCGAAGAGCTTACAATCTAAGAGGTTTGATGGGGAATTTACAGAGACAGCAGGTGAGGGAGTAAGTGCTGTAGATGGCAATGCTTGGTCACAATGGGTGGTAGGAGTGACTGAGTGTGGGTGAATAGTAGCCATGAGTGCAGGCTATTGGGATGCTTTGTGGGGTGAGTTTTAGGGTTAGTCAGTATTAAAATGAGAGGGTTAACACAATTTACAGGGGCAGAGATGGCAGGGAGGCGTGGGTGAGATCAGGTGTGTATGTCTGGGTTCAGGCTTAGGGGAGATCCCCAGCAGCAGGAAGGATGTGGATTATTACTAGGTAAGGGTTTAGGGTAGGTGTTTTAGAGTAAGAGTTTGGTTAGGGGGGGTGTAGGGTAAGGGCTTAAGGTATTAGGGTGCTCCAGCTGAAGTAGAGCGCCATCTAGTGTAGACCGCAACCATTGATTGGTAGACCACCGATATCCAGGTAGACCTCATGCTATAGTCGCCCCGAAAAACACTTCTGTTAATGTCGTTTTTAGCCCTAGAGCCCATGTTGTGAAGTGAGAGGCATCTATTGAATTTGCGGGGAAAGGGGCAAAACTTTCCTCCAGGACTGGGAAGTGGGCTCACAGCATATGGGATAGAGGCCACAGGAAATTTAAAATGAACTGTGAGAAAATATTGGTAGAGTAGTGGAAGCGTGGAACAGCCACCCAGTTGAGTATAATTGAACGCAACAACGCATTTTAACAAATGGATTTGAAAACGATCAGACATTATGGTGGCTGAGAGGATTAATGATGATATATAAAAAGCAGTAATCATCACCATCTCTTTTATTTTTAACCCCACAGCTGAACTGTGATATTTACAGCTCCAAGTTTCGGAGACATTTACCGGGGAAGTTACTGGGTTTAAATCACCCTTCGGGGGAAACAAAATGGCTGCCAAATCTCAGGCCAATAGGAAGGCACAACATCAATTGCAGCTTGCTACTGGATTTCCATTTAATTGCCCTTTAAAAACAAGTGGATAATACTGGTATCTTCACCAGCAAACAGTGTTTCAGAACTGGAGAATTACCTCGTTTCCAATCCTGAAAAAAAAAACCGGGGTCAATTTAGCAATATTTTCTTATCACATTAAATTAACAAATTCTTCAAAGTGCCGGTCTCCTCTAGGACAGAGATACAAAGCAGAGGTCTACTTGCACGTTCATAATGCAAGTCTCCGTTTATTGTGCCAGCCAAGAACAGAGGAGGAACCACCCGATGAAAGGTCCACATGGGACCGGAAACGTTGGTCCTCCTCTGTTCTTGGTTGTCACATTAAATGGGGGCTTGCATTATGGACTTGTGAGTAGAGCTCTCTCTATATCTCTGTCTAAGAGGAGACCTGCACTTTGAAGAAGTTGCTTGTCTATGTTGTGTTGGCTGCACACGCAGGATTCTCCTCGCCTGAAACTGTTGCCCCGCACTTTGGAACTGTACTTATCACATTCAATACCACGCTCCATTTTATTCATGAAAGAAACTAAGGCATCGCTAGCCACAATATTGTGATTTCAGATGTTGCTGCGAACCCATGCGGGACATATGGAATGTTACATAGTCACATAGTAGATGAGGTTGAACTTGAGAGGCGTACGCCTTTTTTTTCAACCTATGCTAAATTTAGATGTATGTTGCTATAAATATAGTATGTTAGAGCATAGAACCTCCTATTTCTTACTTACTATGCTTTGCTAAATAATGCAATCCAAGCCAATGACACAGATTAGAGCTGATGGCATCAGTGGAGGTATGGAGGGAAAAAGGATATATGGGGAAACATCCCTGAATCGATGCAAATATTGCAGGGTCAACTCACTTCCACCTATACCTACGGAATGACCGATCCTCACTGTGACTTTGTAAAGGACAAAGGTGCCTGTGACCACTTGCAAAGCAACATTGCTGGAAGCTTTAGGTCAGGGGGAGGCTGGCAAATTTTAGCCTGGGGCCAAGGCCAACCAGCTGGCCCAGGAACCAGACAGCCCACACACCAAACATAGATGCCCGCTACACGCACTCTACACACATGTACACGTGTGTTGATCTACTAAGTACGCCTTGTACTGAGTGCTCACATTGAGGTTACAGAAGGTCAGCACTGCATCTGACATCACGCTGTGCAATCAACTTGATTTGGAGCACCTGTTATTTGTGAGTATCTACTATATATTTCTGAAAGTGTCCTATGTGTCCGGGTCTGTATGTGTCTCCCTGTGTCCCTCCCTGTGTCCCTAGTGGCAATCCCATTGGACCTGCCTCAGGCCAATGACATTGCTCCCTTGGCCCACCCGCCCCCGCACACCTCACACCACTGCCTCAGGCCAATGAGATTGCTCCCTTGGCCCCACACCCGCCCCCGCACACCTCTCATTGGCCTGCGCCCAACACACCAAACACACCAACACCACTGCCACACTCTCCCAGCCCTCACTGACGTTTGGGAACGCTTCACAGCACCTAAACCTCAGTTCTCTGGGAGATTTGGTAACGCTTCACAGCACCTAACCCTCATTGCTCTGGGAGACGACGCTCTCACCTCTCAACCACAACAACTGCGGAATCAGGTACAGACTCTTAGCTATATATATATTCTTTTCATCACTGCAACACTACCCACCCTCACACAACACCGCACGCTCACCCCACCTCCACACAACGCACCATCACGGAACACACACCACCTGTTAACAACCACCCCCCCACCAATGCACACCACAAACGCACGCCACACATCTCCCAGTAGGGCCTCACACATCACCTTAACACTCCTGCAACATCAATGCTTCACTATATGACATAGCACTCATTCCATTCTAATACACCTCCTCACACATGTCTGCTTTATGCACCACAAAAACTACCTCCACGGACCACACATCTCGCCTTCACCCTGCTGCCACATCCATGTTTCAATCTACACAACAAGCCCTCCTGCATACCGCCCCCACCGCCCCAAACACTCCCCTCCCACAAATGCCCCCAACCCCCAAAACACTCCCGTCCCACGGATGCCCCCCCCACCCCCCACAAACACTCCCGTTGCCCGGATGCCCCCCCAAACACTCCCGTCCCACGGATGCCTCCCCCAACCCCCCCAAACACTCCCGTCCCACGGATGCCCCCCCCCACCCCCCACAAACACTCCCGTCGCCCGGATGCCCCCCCCCACCCCCCACAAACACTCCCGTCGCCCGGATGCCCCCCCACAAATTACTCCCGGACACCACAACACCCCACAAACCCTCTCTCACTACCTCCGTTCAGGACCCTCATCCCAAGCGCGCACGTGGAGCGCCAACAATACATCCACACCAAACCCTCCTCTATACCGCCCGCACCACACTAATAAACTCCCGTCGCACGGATGCCCCCCCACCCCCCCCAAACAGTCCCGTCGCCCGGATGCCCCCCCACCCCCCCCAAACACTCCCATCCCACGGATGCCCCCCCACCCCCCCAAACACTCCCGTCCCACGGATGCCCCTTCCCCCACCCCCCCAAAACACTCCCGTCCCACGGATGCCCCCCCCACCCCCCTCCCAAACACTCCCGTCCCACGGATGCCCCCCCACCCCCCCAAACACTCCCGTCCCACGGATGCCCCTTCCCCCACCCCCCCAAAACACTCCCGTCCCACGGATGACCCCCCCCACCCCCCTCCCAAACACTCCCGACGCCCGGATGCCCCCCCAAACAGTCCCGTCGACCGGATGCCCCCCCACAAATAACTCCCGTACACCACAACACCCCACAAACCCTCTCTCACTACCTCCGTTCAGGGCCCTCATCCCAAGCACGCACGTGGAGCGCCAACAATACATCCACACCAAACCCTCCTGTATACCGCCCGCACCACACTAATAAACTCCCGTCGCACGGATGCCCCCCCCCCCAAACACTACCGTCGCCCGGATGCCCCCCCACCACCCCACAAACACTCCCGTCGCACGAATGCCCCCCACCACCCCCCCAAACACTCCCGTCGCACGGAAGACCCCCCAAACACTCCCGTCGCACGGATGCCCCCCCCAACACCCCCCAAACACTCCCGTCACACGGATGCCCCCCCCCCACCACCCCCCAAACACTCCAAAATCAACACAATGCACATTAAGTGCTCTGGAACACCTCTCCCCTGGAACATAAACCGGCCACACACCAAAACCTGCCCCTAAACACACACACACAACACACAAAATCACCTCAAACATCAAATAATAAAATATATTTTAACAAAATAAATTCTGCCGTCTGTGTACTTTCTCACACAAACACTCTACACACACACACACACACACACAACACCCATAACACACGCACCCCTCCCTGCCCTTTGCCCCCCGCCCCTCCCTGCCCTTTCCCCACCCGCCCCTCCCTGCCCTTTCCCCACGCCCCTCCCTGCCCTTTGCCCTTCCACGCCCCTTGCCCCCCCCCACCCTTCCACGCCCCTTGGCCCCCCCGCCCTTCCACGCCCCTTGGCCCCCCCCCTCGCCCTTCCACTCCATGCCCCCTGCCCTTCCACGCCCGGGCAACGCCGGGTATATCAGCTAGTTCTATATATTTATAAAATATTTGACCAGGAAGTAACACATTGAGAGTTACCTCTCGTTTTCAAGTATGTCCTGGGCACAGAGTTAAGACAAATAATACATAGTTACAAATAGTTACATAAATGAACAGGGTATACATTATATACAAGACATTGCATGCACAGTTAAAGATAATATATATTATGAGCGTATGAAACAGTTACAGACCAGATTAAAATGTGAGACAGCCTTAGATTTGAAAGATCATAAACTGGTGGTGGATGTGAGAGTCTCTGGTAGGTTGTTCCAGTTGTGGGGTGCACGGTAAGAGAAGGAGGAACGGCTGGATACTTTGTTGAGCCTTGGGACCATGAACAGTCTTTTGGAGTCTGATCTCAGGTGATAGGTGCTGCAAGTGGTAGGGGTGAGGAGCTTGTTCAGGTATCTGGGTAGCTTGCCCATAAACTATTTGAAGGCAAGACAGGAAAGGTGAATTTTGCGCCTAGACTCAAGTGATGACCAATCTAGTTCTTTGAGCATTTCGCAGTGATGTGTGTTGTAGTTACATTGGAGAACAAAACGACAAATTGAATTGTAGAGGGTGTCAAGTTTGCTAAGGTGGGTTTGAGGTGCCGAGCCATATACTATGTCTCCATAGTCAATAATTGGCATTAACATCTGCTGTGCGATACGCTTTCTGACCAGGAGACTTAGGGAGGATTTGTTCCTGTAAAGTACCGCTAGTTTGGCATAGGTCTTGGTTGTCAGGGTATCAATGTGCATTCCGAATGTTAAGTGGGAGTCCAACCACATGCCCAGGTATTTAAAACTAGTAACAGGGGTTAGGGTGGTGTTAGTGTTGGTTCTAATCTGGAGCTCAGTCGCTGGAAGATTTAAAAATTTAGTCTTGGTCCCAAATCCCATTGTTACAGTCTTGTCAGTGTTTAAAAATAGTTTGTATTGGGAAATCCAGTTTTCGAGTATCAAAAAGTCAGACTGAAGTATGTGTTGAAGGTCAGAGAGGCTATGGCTGTGTGCATATAAGATTGTGTCATCTGCATACATGTGTATTGAAGCTCCCTTACAAGCTGTGGGAAGATCATTGATGAACACTGAGAAGAGTAGGGGCCCCAGAACAGAGCCTTGCGGGACACCACAGGTGATATCCAGGGGGTTGTAGTTAGAGCCTGAGATGGACACATGTTGGGATCTTCCTGATAGGTAGGACTGAAACCAGTTTAAAGCATGCTTCCCTATTCCAGAGCTCTGGAGTTTGTTAAGCAGGATAGCATGATCAACAGTATCAAAAGCCTTTGCAAAATCTAGGAATATTTCACCAGTGAGTTGACCACGTTCCATTCCACACTGGATTTCATTGCAAACTTTTAGCAGGGTAGTTGTATTGTATTGTATGTCTTTATTTATATAGCGGCATTAATGTACATAGCGCTTCACAGTAGTAATACATGGGGTAATCAAATAAATAACAGATAATATAAATAACAGATCATGGGAATAAGTGCTTTAGACATAAAAGTAACATTAAGGAAGAGGAGTCCCTGCCCCGAGGAGCTTACAGTCTAATTGGTAGGTAGGGAGAACGTACAGAGACAGTAGGAGGGAGTTCTGGTAAGTGCGTCTGCAGGGGGCCAAGCTTATGTATCATGTGAAGCGGTTATTAATAATTACGGTAGAGGTATTCTAGGGGTATATATAAGTGTTCACTTCTGTCCTGTAACTGCACCACCTTGACAAAGGTCCCATTCGTGGACTGAAACGTTGGTTTTGTGGGTTTTTTTTTCAATACACTTGTTTGTTCAATTCTGGAGTTCTGCCTGTTGATTTCGTTTCCAAACAGAATCTTATTGCTTATTCTTCATTATAGGATCTGCACCCACACCAGTGACTATTATTACGGAGTGCTTTTTGTTCTTTTTCTATGATATATATATATATATATATATATATATATATATATATATTATACAGAGTTATAATGACAAATACATGGTTACAAATACATAGTAACAATGAGTGAAAAGGATATATTGTTTTTTAAAAACTGCTTTTTTTCAATGCTCCAAAGAAGACTCATTGTAATCCAACATATTTTGGCATAAGTGATGTTTTTCTTCAGTACATCTTGACAATGGCATTTGTATGCTACTGAATTCTGCCCCCCCCCCCCTCCAAGGAAATTAGCGAATTAAAGTAAAATTAAGGTCCATCAAATCCAACAGAGAAACAAATACTGTGCGTTGACGCCACGGAGATCACTAATGGCTTTAGACCTACACATGCCTTTCATATGAGAAAGCCCTAATCCAGGCATGCGTTCGCTTACATCAAATCCCTTGATAGAATTAAGGCGTTTCTCCGTTATAGATGAACGGTACCTTTGCTTATCTACTGTGCGCCGTTACACAAAAGATTTATAAAAAAAAAATTTTTTTTTTTTAATAAAATGGTTTACCAGAAAGTAAATACATTGAGAGTTGACCTCTCGTTTTCACGTATGTCCTAGGCATGGAGTTATGAGGACAAATACATGGTTACATTAAGTGAGCACGGTTATACATTACTGTATATACAAGACATTGCATGCGCAGTGAAAGACAGTTCAGTTTGGCGCACTTCGTACCTAGCATGGGCAGCACCGAGTAATACAGTCCCTGACACAATAAAATACAGGCTTTATTGGGATACAACAGAAGACAGGGGGGCCCAATGCTACATCCAATTGACAAAACATATATGGCAATAAGTATAAAGTTTAAATACTTCAATAATAATAATTACTTGGTTATTTAGTTAAACCCTTTGGCCAAAGCGTCGTAAGCCTGCAAACCAAACGACAAGGTATAACCAAAAATGCAGGTCCTACACTACACTGTGAACCCTTCCTGTTACCTCTGCACGAGGGGAAAGAACCATAGTAGGCCCTGTTCTTGCAGCAAAGGGAAAAGACCTCCCAAGTTAAAAAGGGTGAGGAGGAGGACTGAGCTCTGGGGGGAGGTGCCACCTACCTCCACACAACTGTTACCAGTCAGAAATTGATTAACACACATTACCAGCTAGCTATTGGGATACAGCATGAGTAGCCAAATAATCCTTTAACAATCTTGCGATAAGTATTGTATTATTGTATTATTCTGATGACTTTCTTCTGGTGCAGCCGCAGGGCCAATCAATAGTGAGGGCGATCAGCTAGAAGCTATTATTTATTTGTTATACAGTGTTATATACCATTTCAAAATATGTGCCAGACAGCACCAACGTCTCTCTAATGAATGGCCTCCTTAACTGGAGGGGGTGGGGGTGGGGGGGGGGGAGCAATAAATAATACATTAAGAAGGAATAAATGATGCTACATTTTCCTAATTTGACATTGGAATACTGGCAGAACCTAAGCACCACCTTTAAATTGCACCACTAAATCTTTATGATGTAAATCTGTTTGACACTTGCAACATCTGCGAAAAAATAATTAAGTAACCTACCAATTTCCCCAGGTATCTCTAAAGGGTTGCCTGTAATCTCCATGTCATTTGAAAATGGTACCAAATACAGAAGCCGTATTAGAGAGGGTTGGGGTTCCTCAGAACATCACAATTGAATTATAGAGTTTCATAACCAGAAAAAGGTTAATAAAAAACATTGCTTTAGACGGACTTCAGTGAAATTGTCACGCCTCGTAAGTGTGCAAGTGCATTATTACGGCATTACCATCATATGTTTTATTACAACTGTGTGTGTAATAATGATACTGTGTGTGCTGCACAGTGGTGTTGGCATAATTACAAATTGCAAATATACTGGTGCCTGGGTTTTTTGTAACAAAACAAAAATCCAATGAACGCAAAAAGACAATCCCTGCACACCCCCAGATTAATGCCGAACACAAAGTATGTATTATGTTGTTGCTCACACAGAAAAGTATGTATCATTTTTAAGAACTGTTACAGGGTAATAAACCATTCAGCACTAAATGGTGATCAGGGCTGGGAAAACCCACACTAACACGTTTGCATCGTATTGACTATTCCCAATGAGCTTTGGTCCGGATTATATTAGACCTAGTTATCTTATGTTGTCTCATTTAATGCAGAAGAGGTGGGTTTGTTCCTTCAGTTCTACTGAACTCTTCGCCTATGTTGTGAACGAAGTATCAAAAATTCCCCTGTCTACCTTAAACATCCGGCTTCCTTAATTGAAAGTTCAATTCCCAATATTTTAAGTATTTTTAAGTATTTTATTGTGAAAGTCTGTAACAAGCATTGAATGGTTTTTCAACACACTGCAATGGTCGGTAATTGTATTTATTTTTCACTGAAGAAGAAAAACCTGTCTGTCTGCATATAGTTATGAGAAACTGCATTTGTGGACCATTCTATTTAGAATAAAAGAGGAAATGTATACGGTACATATCAAGAATACAAGATTCTACTGGACAAACCGGAAGCTGTAAACGAATCGTACACAAGGAGTGACTCGTACGCTGTGATGGAGGCCTTTGCAGTAGCACTGGTCCTAGATCACTGCAACATTGGATACGTCTTTTTGGAGTTATATATAATCTTTCCCATAGGTCATGACGGTATCCCAATTCATCACAGGAATTATACACAGCTCCGTAGTAACGGTTGCCCTGAATGCCAAAGAGTATCATGACACGAGAGCCAACAGCACGGATCCAATCTGCAGTTCCATACCCAAACAGACTTTAAGGTCTTGGAAGATATATCCATTGATCTTATAAGCTACAAGTTAATGCAAGGGGTGCTCAACTCCAGCCCTCAAGCGCCCCCCCCCCCCCCCCAACAGACCAGGTTTTTAGGGTATCCCAGCTTCATCGCCTGTGCTGAAGCAGGGACTGATTGAGACACCTGTGCTGAAGCAGGGATATCCTTAAAACCTGACCTGCTTGAGGTGTGTGTGTGGGGGGGGTGGGGGAGGGGTGTGCTTGAGGACTGAAGTTGAGCACCCCTGCTTTAATGCATGAATCCTTATAATACTTGATTTCATATGTTATCACGAGGCAGTCACTTTATAAATCCAAAATACTTGGGTACTCAGCTATGGCATTGAAATTCTATTTGATTCGCCGCTTTGGCCAAATTCGTCATTCTATTGAAACTTTTGCTCAAACATCATTCCGAGCGGGTTTTGTTTTGGCCACGGATAAGCACTCACTCTTACATAAAGCGCAAGCAGCCCTGATGGTTCTTAGGAAATATATCAATCAAGACGTTATTTTTGGCCAAACATAAAAGGGGAAGAAGAAAAAAATTCCCATTATGTAAGCCAAAATAATCAGTTTAGAGCAGACATATTATATGTCATTTCTTTGAGGCATTGCAACTTTACACAAGACTTCACTTATTGCCCAGTGCCCGAAGGCTTTCTAGGTACAGAGCACTATACAGTAAATTGCAGCACAGAACGGATGTCTGTAATTAGCTATTAAGAAACTGCTTGAACTCGAAGACCGTTATCCCTGTAAAATCAATGCGAACAGATCAAGGCATCCCATCTACACAAGAGTAATGCACATTTATGGCATCCCTTATCTTGCAAGATATTAGCTGGCCATTAGGAGGAAGCTTAAATTATGATGAACACTTTGGATCGTGGCCAGGTAACTGGCAACACAGAATGGTAACTGGACAGCTCCTGACATCAGCACCATTGTACAGTACTTATTTATCATGCTAACTGTCCATGCAATAAGGTTAACAAAGGAACAGCGTTTGGTATAAAAGCTTAGGAAAATGTTTACTGAATGTATAATAAATGACAAAAAAAAACTGTGGGCTAGCTCATTTTTAAAATCCATGCTTTGCAAACTAATCAAAGACCTTCAGACAATGAGGCTCTCATGATATAAATACAATAACTCCATTATTGCTATGTTAAAATATTAGTTTTGCTGTTCATAGGGGGAGACCCAGACATTGATGTATTAAACCTTAAGGCGCCAT
Organism: Ascaphus truei; assembly: GCF_040206685.1. Taxonomy (NCBI): domain Eukaryota; kingdom Metazoa; phylum Chordata; class Amphibia; order Anura; family Ascaphidae; genus Ascaphus; species Ascaphus truei. Next base: position 11,654,709 of record NC_134504.1, read on the forward strand.
GTTGGCTAAATTCAGATTCAATAGTAGAAAGGTGATGGGGCACTCGTAGAGTGGAAGAATAACATTTCTTTATTGAATTTTACATATTCCTCCTACGCGTTTGGGTTCCAGCTGGGATCGAAACGCATAGGAGGAATATGTCACATTCAATAAAGAAATGTTAATTTTCAACTCTACGAGTGCCCCATCACCTTTCTACTATTGAATCTACTCACCAAACAGTAACTACCACAGGATCAGACCCCTGAGGGCAATTGGTGCACCATAACTTATTTATTTCGGTACAGTGACCACACCTTGAATATGGAGTACAATTTTGGGCACCACTCCTTAGAAAAGACATTATGGAACTAGAAAGAGTGCAGAGAAGAGCCACCAAATTAATAAAGGGGATGGACATTCTAACTTATGAGGAGAGGCTAGCTAAATTAGATTTATTTACATTAGAAAAGAGGCGTCTAAGAGGGGATATGATAACTATATACAAATATATTCAGGGACAATACAAGGAGCTTTCAAAAGAACTATTCATCCCACGGGCAGTACAAAGGACTCGGGGCCATCCCTTAAGGTTGGAGGAAAGGAAATTTCACCAGCAACAAAGGAAAGGGTTCTTTACAGTAAGGGCAGTTAAAATGTGGAATTCATTACCCATGGAGACTGTGATGGCAGATACAATAGATTTGTTCAAAAAACGGTTGGACATCTTTTTAGAAAGGAAAGGTATACAGGGATATGCCAAATAAGTAAACATGGGAAGGATGTTGATCCAGGGATTAATCCGATTGCCAATTCTTGGAGTCAGGAAGGAATTAATTTTTCCCCTTAATGGGGTTTTTTGTTTGCCTTCCTCTGGATCAATAAGTATAGATATAGGATAAAGTATCTGTTGTCTAAATTTAGCATAGGTTGAACTTGATGGACGGAAGTCTTTTTTCAACCTCATCTAGTATGAAACTATGTAACTATGTAAGTGAGTACAAAAGAAGAGCAAGCTTTAAAATGGCTTTTTTTTCCCCCAAGGCTACATTCAGATAACATATAAAAAAGGTTCCACTGCTGAAGATGGATACTGCCCTAAAGGTGCAATGGTTCAAACATGTTGTAGACATGATCATCTTTCCCAAAATCGATGTGGTCATATACCAGTAGGTGGGAGATTAGATGCGCGGCAGCAACATATCCGACAATGAAGGATCTCATTATAACGTCTATTATTTTGTACGGATACAATTCACGATGCACACAGGAGACATACATTTCTGCAGTCGCCAGTACATTAGACCAGCGACTCGTACGGCAGATGCAAGTGCGTTTAATAAGGAAGAAGAAAATGTGCACAACAACACGGCAAGATATGGGAACACTCTTTAATGTGCTGGGAAGTAAGGGTCACCAGTTGGACCAGCTGCTGCAGAAGGTTTAATTAATGCCACCGATAAACACCACTTCCAAAACCATTGGCAACATAACAGGGAAGATTTCTGTACATCCCCCCTCCCCCCGCAGAGTGAGCTGGACTTGAACAATGTTTCCACTGGAATTGGCACAGAAGTATGGGAATGTTCTACCTCCATCTGTTAGTTCCTTGAACACAGCGAGGAAGATCTTGCTCTCCAACGATACTTCAGGTTGCCGACCACTTGTCCACGGAGAAGTGGGCCTGCTTAGACAAGCATTGAAGCGTAGCCCTCGCATCTCATTCAAACCTGTCTTGCTTGCGGCAGTGCCAATAAATACCACGCAAACTGGATCATTCGATCAATTGCTGTAGCTGTTACTAATCGTCTGATATCGCAGTCACGGTTGCTTTTTGGGGGATGCCGACCCAAAGACTGCTATGTTTAAGCAGCTGTTCCTTTTAAAAGGGAGCTTCCTTTGCGAATCTGTATTGCTTTACACTTTAAACCACCCACCCAAAGCCTGCTCAAGCAGCCGCTCGGTGCATCCCATACTGCGCAGTGTTAAGAGTGGATTTTAATGTAAGTTAAAGGGCAAACTCCCCACCCATCACAAGGCTCTACTGAAGCCTTTGAGGCAGCAATGCTAGAAATGAGTGAGACTTGGCATGTCGGTTGGGGGTGTATACCAAGGTTACAGAAAGACCCTATTGTGCTCCAAAAGGTTATGTTTTATTTTTATTTTCCTGGCCAGAGGTAAGATACCCTCAATTTTATTCAATTAGTTGTTATCTTCCTCCCATTCTATGGACAGTCGCTCTGATATTAGCGCACTCTGACAATCTGGCAGAGTGCCAGTAAATGCCGGCACGTAGATTTTGAAGAATGGGTAATAAACCCCTAGGTAATAGCTCCACATTAAGAAAATCAATACTCTTATTAAAAAAGCAGCAGTTCATAATGCGGTCCAAATAAATAAATAAATATATATATAAATAAATAAATATATATATATATATATATATATATATATATATATATATATATCTTATACTATATTAGTGAAAGCACTGTATGTTTGCCTGCCTGCCTGCCTGCATGCATGCATGCCTGCCTGCTGGATGTCCGGTGTCCCTAGCGGCAATCTCATTGGTCCCATGGGCCGCCCGCCCCCGCACACCTCTCATTGGCCTCACACACTCACACCACCCCCTTGGCCCGCCCCCCACACCTCGCATTGGCCTGAGGCGGAGTGACGGGCCAAAGGTCCACAAAAAAAAAAAAAAAAAAAAAAAAAAAAATAAAAAAACACACACACACACACACACACACACACACACACCCCCCCCCCCCCCCCCCAAGCTCACACACACCTCACCCCCCCCCCAAGCTCACACCCCCCCCCCCAAGCTCACACCCCGGCGCCGCTACAGTCAGCGGGGGAGCGGAGCGAGCGCCCGGGACACACGCGGGGGAGCGGCCACAACACGCTGCCTCCCGCCTCACATCCACGTGGGAGCGGCCGGATGGGTGAGGCAGCATACCCACGGGCCTCGCCGCACTCTCCTCGGCACCGGCTCACCTCTCCCACCCCCCTCACAGCAAAGACCAGCCTACCCGGCGCCGCCTGCAACGCTCCTCGGCACCGCCGCCTCACCTCGAGCCGGAGGGCAGCGGGGGGGCTCCCGCCCTGCGGGGGGGCTCCCGCCCTGCAGGAGGCCTCACCTCGAGCCGGAGGGCAGCGGGGGGGCTCCCGCCCTGCAGGAGGCCTCACCTCGACCGGGGGGCAGCGGGGGGGCTCCCGCCCTGCAGGAGGCCTCACCTCGAGCCGGAGGGCAGCGGGGGGGCTCCCGCCCTGCAGGAGGCCTCACCTCGAGCCGGAGGGCAGCGGGGGGGCTCCCGCCCTGCAGGAGGCTTCACCTCGAGCCGGTGGGCAGCGCCTGCAGGAGGCCTCACCTCGAGCCGGAGGCAGCGGGGGGGCTCCCGCCCTGCAGGAGGCCTCACCTCGAGCCGGGGGGGCTCCCGCCCTGCAGGAGGCCTCACCTCGAGCCGGAGGCAGCGGGGGGGCTCCCGCCCTGCAGGAGGCCTCACCTCGAGGAACATGCTGCCGACTGCAAGGTAAGCAGCTCTCCCCCCACACCCCCCCATTCCTTCATTGCCAGCCTCAACCCTCCATACATACACACACACACACACACACTATATATATATATATATATATATATATATATATATATATATATATATATATATATATATATATATACATATATACATATATACATATATACATATATACATATATATATATATATATATATATATATATATATATATATATACATATATACATATATATATATATATATATATACATATATACATATATACATATATATATATATATATATATATATATATATATATATATATATATACATATATATATATATATATATACATACATATATATATATATATATATATATATATACATACACACACATACACATACACAGAGACACACACACACACAGAGACCACACACACACACACATGTAGGCGCACACACACACATGTAGGCACACACACACACACACGCACACACACACATGTAGGCACACACACACGTCCACAGACACACACATGTAGACACACACACACGCACACACACACACACACACACACACACCTATACAGACACACGTATACACACACACACACGTATACACACAGGCACACGTAGACACACAGACACACGTAGACACACGTAGACACAAACAAACACGTAGACACACAGACACACCTATACACACAGACACACACCTATACACACACACACACACACCTATACACACACACACCTATACACACAGACACACACGTATACACACAGACACACACGTATACACACAGACACACACGTATACACACAGACACACACGTATACACACAGACACACGTTTACACACACACACACACGTACACACACGTATACACACACACGTACAAACACACACACGTACAAACACACACGTGTACACACGTGTACACACACACACGTAGACACACACACAGACGTAGACACACGCACACACACGTAGACACACACACGTAGACACACACACACACGTAGACACACACACACACGTAGACACACACACACACACACACGTAGACACACACACACACACGTATACGCACACACACGTATACACACACACACGTAGACACACACGCACGTATACACACGCACGTAGACACACACACATGTACACGTAGACACACACACACACACATGTACACGTAGACACGTACACACACACACATGTACACGTATACTCACACACATGTACACGTACACACACACATGGAGACATACACACACACATGGAGACATACACACACGCACATGTACACATACACACACGTACACACACACACACATGTATACATACACATAATGTATACACACACACACACATACACACGTGTATACACACACAAATGTACACACACACATGTATACACACACACACACATACTATGTATACACACAAACATGTATACACACGTGTATACACACGTGTATACACACGTGTATACACACGTGTATACACATGTGTATATACACATGTGTATACACACACATGGAGACATACACACACGCACATGTACACATACACACACACGTATACATACACATAATGTATACACACACACATGTATACACACACACACACACACACACACGTGTATACACACACATGTATACACACACGTATACACACACACAAACATGTATACACACACACAAACATGTATACACACACAAATGTACACACACACACAAACATGTATACACACACACAAACATGTATACACACACACACACACATACTATGTATACACACATGTGTATACACATGTGTATACACACACGTACACATGTATACACACACACACACAATATATACATACACACAATGTCTACACACACATGTGTATACACGTCTATACACACATGTGTATACACACACATGTGTATACACACACGTACACACACACACACACACACACGTACACATGTATACACACACACACACACATACAATGTATACACACAAACATGTATACACACACACAAACATGTATACACACACACGTGTATACACACACACACGTGTGTATACACACACACGTATACACACACACACTATCCCCAGCAAAACCACATCAGCACACCGCTATCCCATGCCCCCCCAGCACACTGGCATTCTCGGCTCCCCGCCATTCCCAGCCCCCATCAACACCATCAGCACCCACACATCGGCACCTTTGCACCTCCCCCATCGGCACACCCACATCCGCACCCCCACATCCGCACCCCCACATCAGCACCAAACCCTCCAAAATCAGCACACCGATACAATCACCATCAGTACAGCCACAGCAGCACTACCACCGCACATGGGCCGCGTTGACCACTCCTCACCCAAATGCCACACCCACACCACAAACATCCCGGGCAACGCCGGGGCTCTCAGCTAGTATATATATATAATCAGTGTTCGACAAACCTATACATTTGCTCGCCCCGGGCGAGTGGATTTAACCCCCGGGCGAGTAAATATTGGCCCAAGCAGCACACGTTTGGTACTAGGTGGCGAGTAGATTTTTTTGTGTGGCGAGTAGATTTGTTGGTGATTTGTCAACCACTGTATATAATCCTCTGCATACTGTATATCCACATTCGCACACTCATAGCTACATACATGGTGTACCATGTTTAGAATTTCTTGAAATCAGGCAAAGAGCCACCATATTTTTTTCACTCACTGGTACTTATTTAATGGGTTGAAGTATAGGGATTTGCACTTAGGCTACGTCCCAGTCATCCCTGCTGCCCGCGCGCCTGGTGGCATGGTAGCGCGTGCAGAGACTACAGCCGCGATCGGCGGTTTGTAGGGGAGCACGGAGGGCGGGGCCATGACGGGGTGCGCAGCCATGATGGGGCATATCTGTCCTGCCATTGGCTGCGCGCCGACCACTGGACTAGCGTACGCGTCACAGCGCTTTGAGCGCCCACACACACAGCCACTGGGGCCTGCCCCATAGAAGGCTGTGCTATGGTGTGTGGCGCACACGCCGAAGCACTCGCTGCCGTGACCACCAGTGACTTAGTCAGCCCAAGGAAGATGGCCCTTTTACTACGGGGGACCTTCCCTTTTTATCCATGTCTGCAGATGGCCAATAAATAACTTTTTACCCCAGCGCAGTCCAGCCTTCAATGTTTTGCCTAGCGGTGCCTGCTGTCCCTTCTCTCTCTTCAGTGGGAAGCTATTTTCTTCTTTGCACACAGAGCAGCATGGAGCACGCACGTCCGGATTACCAGAGGCAGTAAGTGAATTTATCTTCCACATTCACGGAGTGTCCCCAGGAGGACTGGTTTTATGGGTGGCTACATACATTGAAGGGGTCCGGTGCTGGTCGAGAGACCTCCCCATCCCTCTCGTCAATTCCACTAACCCGTCCCCCACACTAGGGGTCAAGTCACTGGACTTTGATTTAGCATTCTCCGGACATATATTGGCAAAGTGGAGACTACCTTTATTGTGGGAATACTCATACTCTGTAGCACACGTCATTGAGGTGATTATTCACCTCATCTCTCCCTTCTATAAAGACCCTGTTTTTCCTATTAAGGGTATTCTATTGGTCAATCATTACACTACCATGTTTTGATGCTGGCATGTGAAAGCGAAGTAAGATCACATGTTACAGACAAGTGTTCGAGTGCTTTGAGAAGTCATCCAGTTTCTACTAATGACACCCAACAGACACGTAGATCAATTACATTTTGTGCATTAACAATGTCTATTTTCTTTACATTTGCTGTCACCTTTGCCCATTCCTCCAATCACTAGCCACTAGATCAGGGGTAGCCAACTCCATTCTCCAAGGGCCACCAACAGATCTGGTGTGCAGGATATCCCTGCTTAAGCGCAGGTGGCCCAATCAGTGGCTCAGTCTTTGACTGAGCCACCTGTGCTGAAGCAGGGATATCCTGAAAACCTGACCGGTTGGTAGCTCTTGAGGACTGGAGTTGGCTACCCCTGCATTAGTCCTACTTAGCTTAGGCTCCGGGGAAGAGAAGCTAGTTGAGATGTACAGTATTAGTGCATTTTACATGCTAATGGTGGAACTGAAAGACGTTGGGGTTGATCAGGCTCCATTGAAAATCAGACATTAACCACAAAAGTTACTGACAAATGATAAATGGCTGATACAATGTTGATGGCCACAAAATCATTTTACAGAGAAGTAATGGTGAAATATGCTATATGTGGAAAACTATTCACAGACAGAAGATGTAAAAGGTACAGTCCCATTTAAAGCAGTAATCCTGGCTGTGCTTTTTTTCTTACGCCTATTTAATTTGGGGGGGGGGGGGAGTTTGCAGGATGGGTACGCAGGGTCGGCAGGACTTTTCAACTTTGGGGACCCCTTGGCTTCCAAGATGATTACCAGTGTTTCAGGTTCGCCCATGGGGAAACAAAATGGCGCCTTACATCTTGCACGTCCCGCAATCCAATAGGGAGGCCCAGCGTCATCTGCTGTGGCTGCTTATTGGATGGCCATTGGGAAACCCAGCCTGAAACCAGGAAAATGTGAAAAAATAAAAAAAAAGTCTGACATGAAATTCCTTTGATGTCACGTAATCTATGCTACTTGATCTAGTATTATGCGCCTGAGAATACAATTATTTGCAACAATCCCACACAGATGGATGAAACGGACTTTGGGGAGGATCTTGTTTAGAAAAATAAACACAAAATAAAATGTGGTAGAGGAGCAACATGAGCCATAAAAACATTTTATAAAAAAAAAAAAAATAACTGCAGGTATTACATTTGGGTAAAAAAATAATAATAATAATAATAATGTAACAATTAGCCTTTGCCAATTATATAAAGGTCCTTGTTTTGGCATATACATCTGTCTAGATCCACAAGCCCATACCTGTGCAAATAATAAGATTTCATGGAATAATGGATATCTAGGGTGACCATATTTTCCCTGGGACAAATGGCACGCATGCGCGACCGGTGTGCACCAACCGCGCATGAGTGTCTGGCAACACGCCGGCTGCGCATGCGCAATGGATGCTTGCCTGATGTGCATGCGCAATTGGCGGTTGCCAGCCGCTTGAGCGATCAGCGTTTGCCGGCCGCGTATGATCGCGCATACGCGGCCGGCAAACGCCAAAAGAAAACGGGACTTTTTTTTTAAAAATGGCGGAACCTGGGACAAAGTCTGAAAAAAAAACCGGGACTGTCCCAGCTAAACCGGGGCGTCTGGTCACCCTATGTATATCTTTATTTATATAGCCCCTCGCAGTGTACTCGGCGCTTTACAAAAGAAACAAAAAACACAGTACAGGGAATTATAATAATACAATAAGTGCAGCAAACAAAAAGATCAGACAATAGAAAAGGAAATCCCTGCCCCGGAGAGCTTACAATCTAAGTGGTATTCTGGGAGATTTACAAAGACAGCAGGCTATGGAAAAAGTGCAGTAGATGGCAATGCTTGGCCATGGTTGGTAGGAGCGACTGTGGGTGTGGGACAGCAGACAGGTGTCCAGGTATTGGGATGCTGAATTTAAGAGGTGAGTTATAAGGTTTGTCTTAAAGGTGGGGAGAGAAGGCGCTTGGTGTGTACGGAGACCCACAGGTTAGGTTCATAATAATACAAGTGAATAACACAGACTCTGAGGCTACTGATGCTGGGGGGGAGGAGTGAAGAATGCCAACATTGATTGAGACTTTCTCCAACATGGCCAGATTGGGTATGCCCTCCACTGTCACACCATAAACATGGCATGCCTCGTCATCTGCTCATTCACTCTTCAGCCGCACAGACAGTCATCGCACTTCGAATGGAGCACTTTGCTACCCTGGGATTTGCAGCAAGTAAGAACAAGCTGTCAAAAGCTTTCACCGGGCGATTTCCATAAGAAAATAAGTACTGTACATGCGTGCCGACTACTGGATTAAACTGCACTAAAAGCTCGTGGGCTCGGTGTATTGGAAATTATTTCCGTGATTATCTCAGGAAATCTCACGGCCTCTGCTAAGAATCACTGGGATATTATTACCTACAAAATACATAGATTTTTTTTAACCCATTCAGATACCTTTTATTATATTACACGAGCTCCAACTATACTAATTGAAGAGGCATTGTTCCTGATTTCTGTGCCCTCTACCTATTAAATGTCAGCCGCACACATACTTATTCCTGCCAGCGTGTTCTTGGCACCTCTCTAACCTCTCTCCTGCTCCTATTGGTGGAAAAGCAGAACGTTTAGCCAATTAGAGGAGCAAGAATATTTATGACGTACTATGGCAAAAACCCCAAAGTCGGTCTGATAAATGAATTCTTCATCAATGTTTTTATCAGAGTATCTATCACCATCTTTACACAACCAAGCACCCACAAGTACATGTGCTTACTGGTAACCCGATTTCTTCATACGGGGGTTGACGAAACAACTCCTTATGCTTGCGAAATCTACATGGCAACGTAACAACAAATTAGTATTATATAGCGAAGAGGTCCTACTTGCTTGGAGGTTCCACTACCGTGCAATGACGGACGAACTGAAGAGTTACTTATTGCAGGGGTGGCCAACTCCAGTACTCAAGGGCCACCAACAGGTCAGATTTTCAGGATATACCTGAAACAGGACAGGTGTCTCAATCAGTGATTGAGTCACCAGTGCTGAAGCTGGAACTGTTTGAGCCATTGATATCCTTAAAACCTGACCTGTTGTAGGCAATTGAGAACTGGAGTAGCCCCCTCCTCCCCCCCCCCCCCTGACCTATTGTCATGTGCCTTTGGAAGGTGTACCCCCCCCCCCCCCCGCACCCCCCTTATTGCATTCTCACATGAACATCAAGAAGACCACAGACTTGCTTGCAACTGGTTAACCCTTTCCGTTACCCTCTGGGTTTATTTTGCTGCTTGGATCCCACAGATGTATCTGTCTCGCGGTGAGAGCCACTCTGCCGTAACCTGCCCATTGTTACAGAGCTGCCGCTGGCAGAGGCCTGCTAGGATTATGACTCGTGTACTCAGCCTACGTAATAACACAAATCACAAAATCCATACATCCACATGGTAAATGAATGAAGACCGACTCCAGGACTCGCATAAAAACAACAGGCCCTCCGACTATTTTTGGAAGACAGAGCAGGAATTAATTTGCAGACGAACTACGCTGCAGATTTCCGGCTACAATACAATGGAACACGGTTATTGATTCCATTCATTGTTTGCTGCTGGCCGTTCTTGCACAGAGGATCAGTACCTGGGAGATTAAAAACTGTAGTCACAATTACCAGTACGATTGATGGACACGGGCACACGGATTTGACTCAAAAAAATATCATTTATTGTGCCATAGACTACAATGTTTCGGCCTGCTGGCCTTTCTCAAGTAAGGTGGCTTTAGTAGGCCGAAACGTTGAACGTAGTCTATGACACAATATATTATGTTTTTTTATTCAAATCTGTGTGCCCAGCTCCCTCCTATAGCGGGTCCATGCATAATCCCCTGACTCACACCTATCTCCCCCTCTCCCAAGACCATACCCCCTTCTCCCCCTAGCCAATACCTCCTTCTCGCCACCCCCAAGCCCATGCCTCCTGCTCTCCCCCGTCCCCCTCCACATACCACTTTCTCACCACCCTCTGGCTCATACCTCCTGCCTACTCCCTCCCCAAGCCCATACCTTCCCTCCGCCTTTCCTGACCCATGCATCCTTCCCACCCCCAAATCCATTACCTTTTCTTTCCTCCCCCTCACCCACTTCTCCAGACCCATACCTTCTCTTCTCTCCCCCAGTCCCACTTCTCCAGGTCCATACCTCCATTCCCTCCCACAAAATCAATTACCTTCTCTTCTCTTCCCCCCCCCCCCCCCCCAACTCTTCTGGCCTTCCTTATCGCCCCCAAAATCCATAACCTTCTCTCCCCCCCCCCCTCAACTTCTCCAGGACCATACCGTATTCCCCTCTTCAGGCATACTGTATGCCTTCTCTTTTCTTCCCCAACCCCACTTCTCCTGGCCCATACCTCCATTCCCTCCCCCAATTCCCATACCCTCTCTACCCCCTCCACGTGTCTCCCCAGTACACAGTGGGTGGGGAATCCTACTCTTTTCTTTTCTCCTGTCAGTGATACATCATTCAACCAGTTTTCATGCACTACTAACATATAGGGTTGCCAGGCGGCTTCCCAAAAATACTGGACACAATGGTGAAAGGTGTGAAGTGCTCAAGACACGCACAGTCACACCTTTCCACGCTGTTTCCTCCTCTCCTTGGCCCCACCCCCAGCCTCCTCACACCGCATGATTGGCTGCATTACTCAGCAGCAGCCAAATCAAGATGGAGGAAGCTGCCCAGTCCCCTAGCAGCAGCCCTGCTCGGGGAAATCCTGCTGCCCCCCAAGCCGGTCAGGTCACTATGTCCAGAGAGGTAATACCGGTATACACATACACGCCCAGAGAGGTAATACCAGTATACACATACACGCCCAGAGAGGTAATACCGTTATACACACACATGCCCAGAGAGGTAATACCGGTATACACATACACACCCAGAGAGAAAAATACCGGTATACACATACACGCCCAGAGAGGTAATACTGGTATACACATACATGTCCAGTATTACCTCCAATTTTTTACTGGACAGTCCAGTTAAATACTGGACACCTGGAAACTCTACAAAGTAACACATCTCTTAAAGTGAAAAAATAACATGCCAGAAAATGGTGATCAGTGCAGACTGCTGCTGACATTGAGATACAGCTGCAAGATGTTTTCCCTCTTTCTCTACAGAATGTTCTCCTAAACGGGAAGCTAAGAGATTCAAAACGCCACTCCAAAAACAGACAGCATACACTGTGCAGACAAAACCCCAGGAACCAGATGCTGTTCATTTGCGCTAATTACATCTCTGATGAACATGCTGATGTGAAGAGTTTGCACAATGTATCCTGTGACTGTCTTTGTGCCTCAGAACATCAAAACCCGGAGATGCTATTTAATCACATCAACCTTAAATGTATCAGTTGAACGTCGTATCTCCAACCACCTGGATTCTTGGCTCTAATTCTATTTGTATATCTTATTACTAATACATATTTTTAGGGCTATCATTTTAGCTTTGTTGTTCTAGTCCGGAGATGGCCAACTCCAGTCCTCAAGGGCCACCAACAGGTCAGGTTTTAAGGATATTCCTGCTACAGCACATGTGCCTCAGCCAATAACTGAGCCACTAATTGAGCCACCTGTGCTGAAGCAGGGATATCCTTAAAACCTGGCCTGTTGGTGGCCCTTGAGGGCTGGAGTTGGCCCACCCCCTGTATTAGTGCATAGTCATTCTTATACTTGTGATTTTTCATCCTTTTTAGGTTATCGCTACAATAGGAGATTGGCGTATTTTAAAGACGGTAATTGAAGTTCCTGTCGACATGTGAAAGAGGATAATACGTTTGTGGATTCATCCGGCACTAAATTTATAGTGAAACATTTAATTTCATGTCATCTACCAATTATCCTGGCCCTGCCACAAACTTTGTGACTGAGCCACTGATTGAGTCACCTGTGCTGAAGCGGGGATAGCCCAAATACCTGGCCTGATGGTGGCACTTGAGGACTGGAGTTGGCCATCCCATTCTAGTCAGTCTGACAGTCTCTCTGTCATATTATATGCACATACCTCTTGTTGAAGCCCCTTCTCATGTTGTCAGCCTTCAGCAGTCTTGCCAAGTTCTATTCTATGTTCAGCTCAGACTTCTGCTAACCAACATTAAAAGGAGCACTTCTGTTCCATTTAAATCATGGTAGGAATGACAAGGAAGACGGAATATTTGGAAGCTTTAAGCACAAGATAAAACACGGTGTCAGCAACTACGGCACAACTTTTTGGTAACATCACGTATGTACAGGAGACAAAATTCAGCTGCCATTGGAGAGGAGAATTTCAGGACTAGATCCCAGAAAACTATCTTCTTCTAGAAACGACAGAGCTGAGACATTGTTCCACTTCTCTGTACAGGCGGTCCTCGGTTATCCAACGGGATCCGTTCTGGAAGTAGCGTTGGATAGTGAAACCCGTTGTAAAGCGAGTCCCATGTTAATCAGTGACGGTGAGCGTCGGATAACGCATTCACGCGTCGAAAAACAGCCCTTAGGGTTGCATTGTAAAGTGTTGGATAGGCCATTCGTTGTATAGTGAAATGTTGGATAACGAGGACTACCTGTATTACTATCAAAACTCAGAGTATTAAGAAAGCGCACGACGATTCAGGCAGTCTCCTGGTCACTTATTTACAAAAAGGTTGATAGATACAACCCAAAAGATACCTAGCTACACTCACTATTAACAATAAATGGGCCGGAAAGATTAAATCCGTGGGCGCTAGTGTCCCAGTTGGCTACACACAATAAATTGTGAACATATATTTAAATAATTTATTAAGGTAAACTGCAATAAGGTATAAACAAGTATAACATTATTAAAACAGGGGGGACTTGTAAAAGGATCTTTTGGGATTAAACAATTCAAAAAGGCAACAAAAAAATTGTGATTTAAAAATAAAAAAATTAAAAAAATAGGTTTGAAGCAGGGGGTCTCTGGAGCTAAACCCGGTAATTTCAGCTCCGGGGACCCCTTGCTTCCAGAGATACTTACCCCTGTAGGGGGTTGCCGGTATCTCTTTGCTTTTTAGAGCCCCCTGGTCACGTGGGCCAATAGGAAGCTGCACCAACGATGTCACAGCTTCCTAATTTAAATGCCGTGGGGAAGAGTGCGGGGCCTCTGCAGCCATCACCCCCCCGAAAATTCTTGCGCCCCCCCCCCCCCCACTTTGCACACCCCTGGTCTATACAGAGGTCACAGTTACTGCTACCCGTGGCACGTTTCCGTGGGTGAAATGACGAGATAGCTCCGTCTTTCTTGCACGCGGGTCGTTCAAAACAATGGCTGCGGCACATCACAGGTCGAAATAACCCATTTCACTGGGTTTGGTTTCCCATGACAAATATTTGTATTAGTTAACACAGGGGGGGCTCAACCGCAGTCCTCAAGCCACCCCCCCCCCCCCCCCCCCACCCCCAACAGGTCAGGTTTTCAGGATATCCCAGCTATAGCAATGGTGGCTGTCAAAGACTGCGCCTCTGATTAAGTCACCAGCACTGAAACAGGGACTGCTTGAGCCACCAGTGCTGAATCAGGGACTGAGCCACCTGTGCTGAAGCAAGGACTGATTGAGCAACCTGTGCTGAAACAGGGATATCCTGCTAACTTTACCTGTTGGTGGGGGGGGGGGTCTTGAGGACTGGCGCCGAGAACCCATGAGTTAATGTGTAAACTCCCTGCTTCCGGCGTACGCAGCGGGTAGATATATACAACAAAAGACAGGGGGTGCCCAATGCTACATCCAATTGACAAAACATATATGGTAATAAGTATAAAGTTTAAATACTTCAATAATAATAATAATAATAGCTTGGTTATTTAGTTAAACCCTTTGGCCAAAGCGTCGTAAGCCTGTACGCAGCGCGTAGGAATAGCGCGTGCCGGGCAGTAACAGACGCCTGCTCCTCCAGGACCAGACACCCCTGTAGAAGTGTTATTTCCATGTGCGTTCTCTCTGCCGACGGGGAGCGGCACGTCCTGCTCTGCACAGCGCGCTCCTCTCTATCGTACGACACCGTTAAATGGCCATTTGACCTTTACGCTAGAGACGGCTTGGCTCCTAATTGGCTGACCTCTTTCTTGACTGATCTATCTAGCAGGCTTTCATCCCACAAACAGCAGCTCTTCGTACAGTGGCCTGCTAATGCTGGCTGGCAGGATGCACAAGGAAATGCTAAGAAGATAGAATTGCAGATTTTCCTGCGCCCGCAGATAAGAACATACCGCGTGATAACGTAGATCAGGGGTGCGCAAACTTTTGCTCCCGCGCCACCCTGCCTTGTATCCCCCGGTTCTCGTGCCCCTCCCCCCTTCACTAAGTTCGGCGTCAACTGACGTGTGGGGTCATGTGACGTCACGTGACCCGCGGCGTCATTTGAAACCGCGTTGCTATAGCAATGCGCGTGTGACGTCACGCTGCATGACCCCGTGGCGTCATTTGACGCCGTTTTGCCATAGAGACGCGTCCAGATGCCGGCTGAATCGCGGTAAGTTGATGTTGCAGGCCTCACGTGATCCCGCGGCATTTAATTTTAATGCCTTGGGGAGGAGCGCGGGGGGGCCTCGGCAACCACCCACGCCACCCTCAGAAAAATCTCTCCCCCCCTGGGGGGCACACCCAGAATTTGCGCACCCCTGACGTAGATGATAGGCAAAATGGATCTCCGTCCCGAACATTATTGAAATCCCTGGAGGAGCGAGGGTTGGGAGTAAGGTCCGAACGCACGTTGTAGGAGCAGGAAGTCCAGAGGCGGAAGAGCAGATCGGAGGGCAAGGGGTGGTCTGGAGGAGAGGATGGGAGGGCCGGAGGCGGTCTGGAGGAGGATGTGAGGACAGGAGGCGGTCTGGAGGAGGATGTGAGGACAGGAGGCGGTCTGGAGGAGAAGATGGGAGAACAGGAGACGGTCTGGAAGAGGATGTGAGGGCAGGAGGCGGTCTGGAGGAGAAGATGGGAGAACAGGAGACGGTCTGGAAGAGGATGTGAGGGCAGGAGGCGGTCTGGAGGAGGATGTGAGGACAGGAGGCGGTCTGGAGGAGGATGTGAGGACAGGAGGCGGTCTGGAGGAGGATGGGAGGTCAGGAGGCGGTCTGGAGGAGTAGGATGTGATGACAGGAGGTGTGACATGGGAAAATTAAACCATTTCTGCTCTTAATTCAGTGTGGACGGGGGAGGTCTGAGTGTCTGTGCCAGTGGTAATACAGAAGCGCCGGCCGCCCCCCACTTAAAACTCTGGCTCCTAAAAATTATTTCTGGCTCCTAACTATGTTATACGTTTGTGCTTTTGACATAGGTACAGGCTGGTGGGAGGATGTAATGCTTCGGTTTGACTATGATCACAGGGGAAATCCCTCCTATGTCCCTGTGCTGTAGGAAATAAGACATAGAAGAAGACTCCACCCTTTGACATGACTGCAAAGCATCAGTGTAAAAAACAAATAGATCCTGCTTGGATGAGTCACACCAAAGCAGCTGCTTTTACTTACTTTAAAGCAGCCGTGCAAGCTGCCGTTTGTAATTTTTTTCCCCTTTAACATGTGCATCAATACAATCCACACAATGATAAGTAATTAGCCAAGTTGCCGATCGATCCGTTCTCCTGTGATCGATCGGTGAAGATTCGGCTCAGGGGGCTCACTAAATGGCTGTCAGTGCAGCAGAAGAGGACCAAAGATGCGAAGTTCTGTGGGGAAGATCATCTGACCCGGGCAGTCACTAGATACAATTGGTGCACTGCTAGAGAGAGGGCAGGGCTCAAAATGGGGTATGGCAGAGCCTGTTTCAGAAGAGGACAGGGTGTCTGTGACTTTGTAAATGGTTGCTATAGAAACAAAAATGCTTGTTACATTATAATACATTAAAAATGTAATTCGGAGTTGTTTAAAAAAAGTAGGATCAGCAGTGGATTTTCAAATTTGCCGCTCCATGGCACGTAGCTCTGCCAGCCGCCTCCTTGCTGCCGCTCTGCTTCTCCTTTGGAATTTCAGCGTAATATGACGCCGCGGACGTCACGCCCCCATGGAAACGCGTCCCCGTGACATGACGTCGGTCACGTCGCATGGCATCATTTGACGCTGGGATTCCAAAAGGAGAAGCAGAGTGGCAAGCAAAGAGGCGGCAGACAGAGCCAGGCACCTTCCCATTAGGCCCGAAAGGCCCAAGAGTGCGGCAAAAACATATGGGGGGGAGAGGCGGAAATTTTTGCCGCCCCAAAATGTTGCCGCCGTAGCTCCGGGCATAATGGGGAATCTGCCACTGTGAAGGATATTGCTTGGTCGGCAGATTTAAGAGACCTGTTCTCGCCCTTTCCAAAGTGGGTGTAAAACCTGGTGTCCTTTTCAGGGGATGTGAGTGTCTGGGAGGTTAAAATGCATCTCTAACCCCAGACGCTAGAGATGAAGAAAAACATGATTTTTAAAAACAAACTAAATGTAATTGGGGTGCCATCGTTTATTGATTATTACTCATATTAACCACATGTTATGAGAAAACCACAGAAAGCGATGATTAAAAAGGGAAGAGATCAATGAATTGTGCAACAAGTCAATATAACCAGTAATAGCATACAAATAAACTGGGACAAGGATCTAGTATGCTGCGATATATTGCAGTATACTGCGCAAGAAACTACAGGCCACCGGTTATAGGTTGTAATTAAATTGCATTCGATGGATCAGGTCAGATCTGAAGGTATAAAACTTTTTTTCCATAATGATAAGGTAATTTCTGAAGATCTTTGAGATAGAGATACCCACACAGACAGACGGGACAGACGGGACAGACGGGACAGACGAGACAGACGAGACAGACATAGCTACACAGACCATCAGCCAGAGACAGACGGAGAGACAGAGACAGACAGTCAGTTATACAGACAGACAGAGATAGCTACACAGTCAGACAGAGACAGACAGAGAGTTAGAGATATATAATATTCCAATTAGACTGTAAGCTCCTCGGGGCAGGGACGCCTCTTCCTTAATGTTACTTTTATGTCTGAAGCACTTATTTCCATGATCTGTTATTTATATTATTTGTTATTTATATGATCTGTATTACTACTGTGAAGCGCTATGTACATTTATGGCGCTATATAAATAAAGACATACAATACAATATTCGGCCATGTTTTAGGACTTTAGTGCTGTTGATGTGGGATTGAAAATATCTGATCTGATTAGCAAAGGGAAGGAGCTTTTTCTCTTTAGATTACTAGATGCTGCAACCATCTGATGGCTGCAAAGTGAGCTAAGTGAAACGATATTGGCCTTAACAGCACATGGCAAAGCTTCCAAGAACAGCACCCGTCTGGGATCCTGAACGACCACTGGACTTGGGGAACAGAATAAAACTCTACGGTCTTATAGTTTTCAGACAAATATCCCAATTGAAGTCCATGGGTAGTTACAGCCGAAAACAGCCCAAGCAGCCCCTATACACTATAGAAACTTACCCCCAAAGAGTTAGCAATGGGGGGAAACTTAAGCCTCAAATGCTGCTACCCTCCCCCCCCCCCCCACTACATCCTTGTATAAGGGAGTTGCAATACACTGAAATTGTGTCATAATATTCACTACCCTTGTTTAATGTTTGACAACTTTGCAAATTGATCCCAGAAAGCCCGACTCCAAGACACACATCAACAAATAATGGGGAATAGACAATACCTATTGGCTTTTAATCGAGGGGCAGCTGTGACCTAATTCAGTAATGTCGCACAGAATGAAACCCTTGTTTAATATACATACGTATCCGTAGCAGAAAAGCGATACGAGGATTTCAAAGTATACGAATGCGGTCATGATGAAAAACGCCAAGCTGTAATGCAGGGGGGATTCTCAACACTAGTCCTCAAGAACCCCCCACAGGTCAGGTTTTCAGGATATCCGTGCTTCAGCACAGGTGGTTCGATCAGTGGCTCAGTCTGCCACATGTGATGAAGCAGGTTCTTTGACTGAGCCATCTATGCTGAAGCAGGGATATCCTTACGTGTTGGGGGGGGTCTTGAGGACTGGAGTTGAGAACTCCCGCTGTACAGATTAGGTGTTAATACTCATTACCTCTCCGCACCCAGACAGCGAACAAGCAGATCCCAGTAAACGGAAAAGGGGTAAAACCACTAAACATGTCGCCGTGGTATATGAGGTTCGTGCGCAAAGAGAACGCTTTCCTGAAGCCCAAACATCACTGTGTCAAAAGGCTTTAAAAATGTCAAGTTAAAATACTGCCTCGGTGTATCACTCACAAGACACACACATTCAGAAAACACATATATACAAGCCCCGTGCAAAGCCAGAATTCGGCTGGTCGATAACAGAGTATTTAAGCAGGAAGACGAAGCTGCGAACTGCTAATATTGGCACTTTTTGCATGGGTGCCCGTGATTTGAATAACTTGATGCCTTCCACAGAAACGAAACATAAGTGTTTGCATACTAAAGGTCGCCTAAGGTATTGGTGAATGATGTAAACGATACAGTGATAAACGATTCGTCAATAAATGTGCCAGGCAAATGCCGTGCAGACTATTACATGATATCATTAAACTAAGCTATTCCCCCTGTAACCTCAAACAAATACCTGGACTAATGAATGAATAATTCTGTAACATCCTAATTAAAGGAAAGGTTGCAAAAAGCTTCAACCGCACAGTAGTGAAAGGTTTCTGCTGTCATTACGCCAGGCAGATCTCGGCTGCAAAAGGGAAGAGGAAGGTACATTAGTTTCCTTGTTATTACAAAGGAAGAGGTTGTGCGCTCTTGAATTATTTTTTTTTAATTTGCAAAAATCATGTGTTTGTGCACGGTACAAACGATTGCCTCCGCGAAGCAGGTACAAACACACACACCTGTGGTACGCCCCCTGCCACACACCACGGAGAGCCAACACGACAAGTCGGCAAGCCATCAAGTGTTTCAGCATGGTACAGGAGGGCGACGTTCTTCAGAGGAAGAGAAGGGCTAGAGCAGGGGTACCCAACTTCAGGTCATTGACTGAGACACTTATTGAGCCACTTATTGAGCCACCGGTGCTGAAGCAGGGACTGATTGAGCCACCTGTGCTGAAGCAGGGACTGATTGAGCCACCTATGCTGACGCTGGGACTGATTGAGCCACCTGTGCTGAAGCAGGGACTGATTGAGCCACCTATGCTGACGCTGGGACTGATTGAGCCACCTGTGCTGAAGCAGGGATATCCTGAAAACCAGACGGTGGCCCTTGAAAACTGGAGTTGACCTACTAGGTCAAACATACACGGAATGCTAATTTAACGGCGTCTTCAACCTCTTCAGCAAAGCAGACATTGCTTGTGTGTCATTCGAGTGCAACTGTTACACTGCAAAAAAAAAAAAAACAGCCGACAACGCTTCTATGTGACAGATCCAATCAGCTAATTTGGTAACGCCTGTATTGTTAAAGCCGCACAGATCAGTTCTCATTACGGGAGAAGGGCCGGTTAGAGGGCTGCTTAATCAGATTTGGAACAAATCGTGACTGCAGGTTAGGAACATTAGTCGCCGCCGGCCCCTGGATGCCTATCTGAGGTTATAAATATTACAAACCAATTTTGTGTCAAGAAAATGTCCTGGACACACAAATGAGGCTTTGCGAGGTTAGCGCTCCCCTGTCTAGCTTTTATGCATAGGGCATAGGGTAGGTATTAAATTACCATTACATAGCCCGAAAGAGACTAATAACACATACAGTAGGCACTACTGCACTTTAAGGCAGCAAAACATGTAGCACTGCGCTATTTGTCATTGTATTACAGTATTGAAGCTGGGGGGCATCTCCGGCGCTAAAACGTGTTCATTTCAGCTCTGGGGTACTTACCGCCGTAGGGGTGCTGGTATCCCTGCAGCCAGGGAACTTGTGTGCCTAACATAATGGCGGCTTAAACGTCCCCTGTCCTGCAGGGCCAATAGGAAGCTGTGACATCATCCCGAGATGAATTGGATGAATGGTAGTGTTATGGATATCGATTAAAAAAAATGGATCAATTGGGCCTTGTTTAGGTGGTGACTATAAGGGTAGTAAGCGCTTAAAGCACCTATGCCCTGCTCCCCAAGATACTGGTATCTATCTTCTGTTTAAAGGTCCCGCGTCCCGGGCCAATATAATAGAAAGCTATAAGGGGATGATGTCGTGGCTTCCTATTGGCCTGCGGGACATTTAAACCGTCATATTGCGTCCCCAGCCGGCGCTGCTAACAGCAGCCCCTTCCAATGTATGCATCTCGGGGAGGAGGGGGCCCCCAGGGCTGAAATCAATGCCATTCAGTACCAGAGATCCTCTGCTTCAAACATAGTATAAAAAAAAACCCAAGACAAACAAGGAGGTAATGGGTCTTTAAAGTAACAATTATTTGATATTAACCCAATGTCTGTAGTGACTTATTACTGTCCTGCATTATGACGTCTGAAGTATCAAATAAAGCAGACACAATTTCAATACATCAGCACGTTCTACACTTCCATACAAAGATACAATCCCATTACA
This sequence comes from Ascaphus truei, assembly GCF_040206685.1. Classification (NCBI taxonomy): domain Eukaryota; kingdom Metazoa; phylum Chordata; class Amphibia; order Anura; family Ascaphidae; genus Ascaphus; species Ascaphus truei. The sequence goes on from NC_134504.1 coordinate 11,676,384, forward strand.
CAACATGACATGGACCTCACGTACAGTTGTAACCTGAACTACCTGATAATGTGTAAACATTGGCTCAGATCCAGGGCACATCTTCAAGCCCAGCATTGAACTGCCGAGAGGGACGTTACACGCACCTTGCAGAAAGATAAACCGTAAAGAAAAGGATTCCCCCTTTTAGGAAAAGAAAAGCCATTTCTCAAACGTAACCGCGTGCAGAACAAGTTCGTTAAAAATAAAAAAACAGCACCAAGATTAATGAAAGGAAAACATCCTTGCATTGTGATTTCTACTTCCATAAATCTGGCGCAGGGTTTGGGGCCCTGACGCTGCACGGGGAAACTTTGGAAAACAACCCAATTACGGCTTTATTATTATTACGATGATCGTTTTATTTGTATGGCGCCAACATATACCGCAGGGCAGTGCAATGCAGGAGGGAGGACAAGAACAGTGCACAACGAGAGTACAGATATGTTGTAACAAACAGACAATAGGAAGGAGGTCGCTGTCCCATGAGCTTACAGTCTAGAAGGCTATGTATCTAATCATCATTTTTTTAATTTATTATTCTTTAAGAGCGCCAACTATCTAGAAGGATCTTTACCGCCATACATACGGGAAAATAAGTAAACCATATTTTGCCAAGGTTCTGCATTTCTATTACCTCTTGTTTCGATAGATAGATCTCTCTCTATATCTATATCCCTCCCCGACTCTGTCCACACCTTTTGTATTTACAGCCCCCTCCCGCCTTAAACCTCACTCCCTGACTGCCCCGCACCTCTGGAATTCCCTTCCCCTCAATATCAGACTAGCACCCTCTCTATCCACCTTTAAGGCCCATCTTAGAACACCCCACTTTAACGAAGCATACGAGTAGCTCCGTGACTGATACTATACACCTCATACATCGACCGTGGCCCCTTGCAGACACACTTACCAGAACACCTTCCTACTGCCTCTATAACACTTACCAGAACACCTTCCTACTGCCTCTATAACACTTACCAGAACACCTTCCTACTGCCTCTATAACACTCTTCCTATGTACCACTTAGATTGTAAGCATGTACGCACTGCATTTGTAGAGGCTTATATAGCAGCACTTCAGGCGAATGTGTGGGTTTGTAAAATGAATAGGTGTGAAGTAGGGGGTCTCCGGCACTGAACCGCGTTGATTTCATCTCCGGGGTCTCCCTGCTTCCCGAGATGCAGACTTCCGTAGGGGCTGCGGGTATCTCTGTGCAGTTTAAAAGCTCCCACGTCACGCGAGCCAATAGGAAGACACAAGGGATGACGTCGCGGCTTCCTACTGCCCCGCAGGACCTGGGACTTTCACGCCGCCATATTGCGAACCCAGCCAGGGCTCCTACGGAGGTAATTATCTGAGGAAGCAGGGGGGTACCCCGGAGCGAGGAACAATCCGGTTCAGCTCCGGAGACCCCCTGCTTCAAACGTACAGTACAATAAAAACAAATGTAAGTGTTGCCAGGAGTGCTGCAATAAGGTTCACACTTTATATTCTCATTGTACATTACTAGCTTGGACTAATGGACACCATAGGCCTATGCCATTAGTACATTGAAAGCACTGGCGTGAAACAATAACAAATGCATTTGGAGAAGACAGTATTAGAGCAGTGAGGGATTTGTAATTACAAGTGTTGATGTAAACTGCAAATGCTTTCTTAAGCCTCATAAGTGCAATACCATCTCAGTGCACTGCCCGCGTAACCAAATCACAAAATCAATACCTGCAGCCATAAAACCCCTCAACGCTTACCGCAATGGCGCAAATATCACAGGACAAACGCTCAGCGCACAAATATTAAAAAGTGCAGGATGACAGTGTAGCAACATTTCGTTATTTTTTTATTTATTTTTTACTTCCATAGCTTTCGATTTATCTGGAACTTACCATTTATTTATCATGCTGCCGACATATTCTGCAGCGCGGTACAAAGGGGGTCGGAAGATGGTGACAGTAAAATATCAAACATGAACATCCACTGGTACAGCCCTGCCCCAAGGAGCTTACAGTCTATACGGGTTCAGGGGGAGAAGGGGGTTGGAGTGTTTGAGAGCTGCTTGTTGTATGAAAGAGTTACGTTGGGGAAGATACAGTAGCAATGGGATCGTGTGGTGACGGAGCTGGAGACGGAGCTGGTAATGTGTGAAGGTGGAGAGGCATCTTTAATATGTCACCTAAGGCGAAGTCCCCAGTGGCCGCGGCTGTGACGGCGTGCGCGGTGCACACAAAGTACGGCCCTCTAGGGGGCCGGCCCATGAGCTGCCTGCGCGCCCGGCACAATGCGTGATGCCCGACCACATTTTGCAAAGACAAAGGATTTTGTCTTTTCTTGCAGCGGCCGAGCGCTGGCCACGTCACCAAGCCATGCTGCTGCCGGGAACGAGCGCCGCCAGGCACCATGTCACGCGTGCACTGGGGCTGCAGCCTAAGGCGGTGTTAATAGTATAGACGCGCGACGGAGCACATGGTGTTGCGTGCGCTTCTCGCCTAAGCGATTGGTGAACTGAGCATGAAGCGGTTGGGGAGGCGTCTCCAGGCTGGATCGCCCTCATTGGCTGAACCGCTCACGTGACGCGCCCGCCACGTGAAAAGAATAAAATTAATTTGTAGCTTGAAAATTCTGCCGCGTGGTCGCTCTGCATCGCCCCCGCATGCACTATGGACCCCACCATCATTGACATCCACAGGTTTGTTCTCGCAGCGGGCGATGTCGCGCGCGCCGTCAAGTTTACTAGTATCGCGGCCTAAGTCCAGTGCCAGGGATGAGACCGTGCCAGCGAATTCTTCTAGTATTGAGGATTCTCGTGAAACACGTGTGTAGCACGTGTTTGTTTTCATGAACGCTTAGATTTCTCAGCAACAAATGTTGCGATTTGGCTCACAGAATGGAAAGTCGGGAACGCAGTGGGGGGAGAGGGGTCACTCGCCCTAAACTCCTGGGTAACAAAGTCCATTCATCATATCTGGCATGACATCCGAAGCAGGCAGAGGTTGGATTTATGACCAGAGAAGTAATTGAAGCAGCATTATTAACTGCACAGTCAGACTGATAAAAAAAGGTTCATAACTCAGAAATCCTGGGGGTTATTCACAAGAGCTCATGTTAAGAAGAGGGGGGGGGGGGAGGGGAAATAGCTCCTCTATAATATATACATATATATTTTTTATTATTATTATTTGCTTAGGTTTGTTTTTATTTGCAAAATGACCCATCGCGTGGCATTCCGAAACAGAACTACGCTCATCTTCCTTTTACCCAAAGTTAAAAAACTAAATCCACATAGTGGCCGACCCCAGTCGTGTCAAGGGCCACCACCAGGTCGGGTTGTAAAGATATCCCTGCTTCAGCACAGGTGGCTCAATCAGTGGCTCAGGCAGAATGACTGCACCACCGGTGCTGAAGCAGGGATATCCATAATACCAGGTCTGTTGGTGGCCCTTGAGGGCTGGAGTTTGCCCCTCCTGACTTGGAAGTCCAAGTTCAGAACCGACGCCTCATTTACCTTTATGGGGTTGCTCCCTGCTTCTTTCGGAATTTCCCACTGTAGTTCGTGTCTCTTTTATTCAGAATGGCTCGTTTTTGTACTGTTGCAGTCTGACTTTTTATTTTATTATGATTTGGATGTATTGCTTTCTACCACCACAGCTGAGCAGATTTTCAATGCAACCACTACACCTTTTCTTTTCATGGTGTCTAACCCTTTCTAGCTTCTTGGTTCCCGGTGTTTATTTCCCCCTCCCCCCCCCCCCACCCCATTATTTTTCCATATTATCCACGGAAACATGTTCATATTCCATTGGTATCGTGTGAATACACTTAACCATTCAGCTCTGTCCCATTCCAGGGGGGCTCAACTCCAGTCCACAAGCCCCCTCAACAGGTCAGGTTTTCAGGACATCCCAGCTTCAGCACAGGTGGCTCAATCAGCCCCAGCGTCAGCAAAGTTGGCTCAATAAGTCCCTGCTTCAGCACAGGTGGCTCAATCAGAGACCTGTGCTGAAGCTGGGATATCCTGAAAACCTGACATGTTGGGAGGGCTTGAGGACTGGAGTTTAGCACCACAAACCTATACTGTAGTATCTGCAGGGTAAAAAGCTCAAGACGATGTCATATATACGCATGCTCTCACTGTCTTTGCCAGAAGACATCATTTGTTTGTGAAAAATGGCTTCAAAATAAAAAAAAAAGAGAGAGAGAGAGAGAGAGCGTTGTCAGAGTCAAACACCTTATTGGGATTGTAAGCGCCCAATTATGGACTGTTTGATCATTTTGCTACGGATCAGCAGATGTCATAAGATGATAATTAGTTCTGGCGCTGTAACGTCTAACGAACTGTCACAAAATGTAAAAAACAGAACGACTCTGTGCGTAGGTTCTCCGAAATAAAATTCACTAACGGAGAAGACATAATGTGGCTTTAGTGTTTAACATCATATGAGGTTTACCTAAAAAAAAAAATATTTTTTTGTTGAAAAAGTGGTTCTTTTTGGTGCGGAATAGATACGTGGCATTTCCCACGCATCAGCATACATGACAAACGTCACCCTTTTTTGCGCAGCGAAAAACTAAGCTGAATGCTAAAAAGTCCATGGGCATTACATGTTCAATCAATATCGCTTCAGATACACGGTAAGACTTTTTTTTAACACCCGTTTGTACAGTCGCAGGGCTGCTGTTTCACCACACGCAAAAAAATGGCCAATTTGGAATAATCTGAGCAGATTTTTTTTTATTTTTTAAACTTTTGTTTGGGAAAGTCCGACAGCGGATCTCGACAGATTGGCCATTTCCAGGGCGGCAATCGGCGAAGCTTATTCTGCGCCTGTATTCTGTAAACTGCGAGAGCTATGCTCCGGTGACATCGCGCAGAAGTCCCAACCCGCGTCAATAGGGCTCTCTGGGAAATGGCGCAGGTTCCACAATAAGGGCCTTGGTGTTTCATGAGAAGAACACTCCTCCATAGACCGAGCTGTTGTTCCTTTTCCGAAAACACAAAAGTCTCAAAGGTTCATATGTTCTCTCCCCTGCGTGCGAGGACTGAATAATACAACAACCCCACTAACGGAACAACTGTACTATTCTCATTAACTGTAGGCTGAACTGTTGTTATCCTTTATTCATTGTGATGCTATACATTACATCTCCCCTGCGCCCCCCTGCCGGCTGTCCACCTCTCCACGCGCCCCCCCCCTCCTTACCTTGACTCAGACGTTCTGAGGTCACATGGCCCCGCGGCGTCAATGCCATGGCGACGCGTCATCAGAAGACGTCTGAACCAAGGTAAGAAAGTGTTACAGAGGACTTTGCCGTTTCCCTGGCATTTAATTTAAATGCCTTCGGGAAGCGTGCGGGGCCTCTGTAACCCCCGCGTCCCCCCACAGATAATCTCGTGCCCCCCCCCCCCCCCGGTTTGCGCACCGCTGCATTACATAACTGCCATACTGCTCCATTATGGATAGTAAAAAAACAGGGTAGTAACCTGGCAATCCCCCACTGTTTCCATCTCTGGGGACACCCTGGTTCCAGGGATACTTGCCGGTGAAGTTAGAAATCCAGCAAGGGGAAACAAAATGGCTGCCCAATCTCAGCCAATAGGAAGCTGCGGCATCATCAGTTGTGGCTTCTTACTGGACGGCCATTTAAATCCCTTTAAAAAAAAAAAAAAAAAAAAAAAAAACAACAACAACAAACACAGGAAGTAACTTCACCAGCAAGTATCTTGGGTTCACAGAGCCGGAAATTGTGCGGTTAAGATGTGTTGGAATCCCACACTGCCAGGGCCGTCTTAACAGCATTATAGGCCCCCGAGCAGTGCACTGGGCCCCCGCCTACATAACCACCGCCGTTAATTGCCTCCCGCGAATCCGTTACAATATTCTGCTTCCGTAACATTGCAAGCAATAAAACCGGCCACATTTCTCTGGCGAATGCAGACACGCCAACTCTCCGCTGCAAGTCGTCATTTTTCTCCTTCTACCGGGTTAGCGGGAGATGTGAATGTTGAGGCGGGTGATCGGAAAATTAATGTTAAATTCTGGTCTGTGCATAGATTAGCGTGGGGGCCCCTATGCTCGTGGGGCCCCCGGGCTACTGCCCAGCGTGCCCGTGCGTTAAGACGGCACTGCACATTCCTATAATAATACAGAGGTTTATTTATGGTGGATTGTGCCTTTAAAATCACTATCAGCGAGAGGAACAAAATAGTTGGAAGGAAAGGACCTGAATTATTAATGTTTTTAACCCGAGGTTAACTTTGCGAGAAACAAAAGGACATTTTCGCATACGTTCAGAGCAATCATCGGTTCAATCTGGGGACGTTAGTGTAATTAAAAGTAACCGCAGATTGCTCTGGAGACATTCAACTGGTACTTGGGCGTTCAAGGGAAAGAAAAACAAAAACAGTGGTCATTTCGTGTATGATGCAGCGCACTACTGGCATAGCAGAACGGACTGCAAAAAAGCTGAGGCTGATCAGGAATTCTGTAAAGGAGTAGTGGATGCGCCCTACAGTATCCCAGCAGAGGTGGCAGGGGTTAAACGCCCCCAAGACAACGATAAGGAATGTAAAAATACCACAAGGGAGCTGGATTAAGAAACAGAAGGCCAAATCCACAAAACTCTGTTAGTGAGCTAGCGAAATCAAAATCTCTCTGACAACAAAGGGTTAATCTCGTTAGCAAAAGGGGTATTTACTCTGCACCATGACCAGCAATAATTAACCTAAATCTATACACATATGTTGGATAAGTTCCCAGATTCAGGAGTTGAAAAAGAAAAGTGTACCGGCAGGCATTTGTCAACAGCTTTTGTGTACAGAAAAATTAAGTATTAACATCGGACTTCTGGTGTGGTTATTGATCCAATATCTCTCTTCTTTTATAGATGTCATGAGTAAATGGGAGGATTAAAATTAAAACTGCACTTTGCCAGAGAGACCCGACCACATTTCCTAATCAACATGTCCCAAGTATGAGTAAAAAAAAAAATATATATACGTATGTCGATTAAAGGTTAGGACGTGCATGATGTGGGGGTTACAGATGTAGCAGATGTTACTGCTCCGTTAGCACAATCAGATTTCAGGGGCCGATACCATAAGAGAGTTGAGTGATAATGTGTTTCTTTGTCCACAAAAAAAAAATGTTAATTATAGTATTTAGTGAAAACGTGGCAATCCAGCCATAAGGATACCATTATTATGCAGGAATAAGACAAGATATAAAGATGACGGATTAAGAATTTAAAGTGAACCGGTGTCTTGCGGCATGCGTGACCGAGTGCGTGATGTCACGCGGGCTTGTCGCTCGCGCACAACATGCACAAAGGCTGGAAGCGATCGGGATGTGACGTGGCGGACGCATCTCCAGGCTGGTACCCCATCATTGGCTGAACCGCTCACGTGACGCAGCCATTGCGTGGAAAAACAAAAACAAATTGATTTGTATTTTTTATAAAAACCGACCACGCAATCGCTTTGCAGCGCTCGCATTATGGGCGGCCTCATTAAGGAACACACACTTGTACCGGCGGCACGCACGCGGATACGCGGACACTATAATCGCGACCTTAAAGGTACAAAACACAAGAAAAGAACATAATGGCACTTTATATTGGGATCCAGAGGGTTACTTGGATCCAAGGTCCACAGAAGGGTGCTTAATCTTTAGCACGCCTCAGTTCCCACTATCACCGTTTAAATGTGGATCCGGAACTTACAGTTTGGTTCTGCAGGTCTCTATAGCAGTGGCACAGAACTGTGAGGCTGTTTGCCCAGCATGAGTATGGTAGGATGAGCAAAACCACCCAATCCTAGTAGCCACAGACACTGCCAGTGTTCAATTTTCCTATCCCCCCATGGGGGAACTTCATTTAGTGGTCAAGAACAAGCAGGCGAATGGTTTCCAGGTCTGGCCACCATCATTAACCTCACTTACAGGGTTTATGTATTATGGCAAAAGTGGAGCCATTTGGGGGCCAAATTACTGCACATATATCCAAGCAAACAGTCCTATTTAAATTGGATTTTTTATACATACGGAGCAGATATGTTGCCCCAGAAATGCACCTTTTTTGCCTTGATACATTGGCGCTATTGAATGCTAAGGCATAACCAGCAAAGAGGTGCCCCCCCCCCCATTTAAACACCTCTTGCAAAGCAGCAATTCTGCCTATAATAAATATTTCGTTATTAACCAAGTGGGGGTCCCTGTAACTGAACTGTGTTATTTTCAGCCCCGGGGATCCCCCTCCCAGGGAAGTTACCAATGTTACACTCTGGTTTCTCCAGGGGTCTTCCAACATGACGTCGCGGCTTCCTTACTGGCCTGCAAGATTTGGCTGCCATTTTGTTTTCCCAGGAAAAAGATGTCAAACTGCTTTACCAGCAATTATCACGGGAACCCAGGGCTGGGGGGGGGAAAAAAAAAAACTTCCAAAAAAAATAAGAAAATATAAAACCCAGCAACCGGCATTGTTGCTGTAATCACATAAAACCTGGGGTGAGATCCTCTCTGCATTGTTAATTCGCTGTGAGCGGTTGTTCATCAGCCGCCAGGCAGCGCATTTTTAATGAGCTATTCACAGAATGCAGAGACTTGAAAGGCTGTAATTTATAGACGCGCGTCTTGATTAACGGATATCTGACGAGGGGGGGGGGGGAAGAGGGGCGGAGGGGGGACAATGTGCATCCCTTTATAATCAGCTTCCCTCATCAGCAGCAGACAGCCCCACAATAACCCACAAAGTAAGACTTAGAGGCGACATCAAAGGGCATTTTGAAAGACGACTGCAGCTCGAAATATATACGCGGCGATATTAACCTCTTGAGCGCATTCATCCATAGTGTTCTAAAAACAGAGAAGAGCGCACAACTCTCATAGTGCAGCACGGTATATTTTAAACCAAACAGGAACAAGGCGAATGCCGCACGTACAGAATGAAAATGAAAAAAAAAATGAAAAAAATCAAGCTTATCATAATGATGGAACAAAGTATCATGTGCTCTGGATGCCGGTGCCTCACCCCATAGAAGGAGCTGTAGCACGATCAGGTTATTGTCAGCAATGAGAGGCGTCTCTCCTGGACCGTACTCCGTCTCATACACCACCGTTGTTACTTGGCAGTCGCGCTTGAGGGTGACATCAGCGTCAGATGGAAAATGTTGACGGCCCAGAGAGCGTCTCAAATGAAGCTGGGAGCAACACCCACTCCAAACTATGTCGGGTCGGACTGCATCTTGTTGAGAGAACACCAGTCTCCAATGAATTCCTACGCGTTTCGTGGTGCTCAGACTTCATCAGGGGTAAAAAAAAAAACAGTTTGCTCCCTGCTAACATCCATTTGAGACGCTCTCTGGCGGCGCCCATACTTGAATCATGTTATATTCAGCTCCCGGGACCCCCTGACTCCCAAGATACAGGTACCGACCGGCCATACTCCAGGTTTTTTCAACCTCCTGCGTCGGGCGGGGCAACAGAAAAGCGCAACGGTCGACATTGCGGTTTCATATTGGCTTAAATCATGCTGGGAGTTAATAATCGGGCCCCAACACCAGCAACTTCCCCCCGTAAGTACCCCTAGAATCAGCTGTGTCCCCAAAGCTGAAAATAGGACTGTTCAGCAACGGGGGGGGGGGGGGGCCCTCTGGTTCCCATCCTGTAAAAATAAAGGGAGTTGAACAAAATGAGATGAGCAGCCAGGATGGCTGCTTGAACTTCTAGGTTAGTTGGAATGAAATATGCTGTCATTAGGGCCGGGTGCTTAGGCGTTTTTAGAACACGTACTAGTAGAGAATTTAAGTAGAATTCGCTTCAGTTTCACTGCTGTATTCAACTGAGCAGCGCTTCCTTTTCTTGCTTATCTTGTTACACATCTTGTTTAACACGCCGGCTTGTTCCCCAATCTGTTATGATGTAATCACGGATCTGCAGTGGATGGAATACCTCCGCAGGCTCCAGGGTAATGTCTCAAACTGGTACATGCCAAAGTCGCTTTCAATCCACACAAGTGCAATGATGCTGGCAGCGAAACAGGACTCAACCCCGTTGACAATATAATGCAGGTCTAGAACAGACAGATTTTTTTTTTTTTACACTTTATTTCCAAGGCAAACACAGCTGTAAAAAAAAAAAAAAAAGGTACAAAATATATTTGATTTAAAGGGGCAATTTCTCCCCTCTCCCTAACGATAAGAGTTTGTCAGACGCCCACATGCGCAGTGTGTGTGTGTGTGTGTGTATATATGTATATGTATATGTATATATGTATATATGTATATATATATATATATATATATATATATATATATATATATATATATATATATATATTACAAACCCTTCAAAGATTTCAGTTTATCATTTAAATGTTTAGAGTTTAAATACCTATTTTAAAATTGTTATGCTAGTCCGATTTTTTTTCTTAATGTGGACATCCCCTACATTTAACCTAATAATCATGCCATTGTCATGATTTCACTATGGTCCTTTAATCAATTATAATGTAAAACTAATATTGACAAATTAGGAGGCCTGGTTCACACGCATTATCTCTGAAGCCAGAACAATAAAGAATATGTTGACATAGTCTGCAATATGTACATTTCCGCAGGGTCACCTGTCAGGTAGCACATTGAGGGCAAATGTACTGTACTGTACCATTCACTCCTCTCCAAATATTTAGGCTCTTAAACAACACCAGATCCACAAACGTGTGTTAAAGCTTTAGCACGCCTCAGGTCTTATTCATATGAATGGGAGGAAGGCGAGCTTAAGTGTAGCACCGGTTTCTGGATCTGCGTGTGAATGATGCCTCTGTTGCAGTTAAAACGTCCAAATAGAAGATGGCAAACCAGTCGGAGAAAAAAAACGGCATATATAAGAAAAGGGCACAGCAAGAAGCAATAACAGTGTCCACAGGGGTATTCTTAAGAAACATAATAATGAAGAACACAGCCTGATGTAGCCAAAAAGTCCAACCAAAATCATGAGAGTGACAAAAACACTCACACATAATGTTGAGGGGAGTATATCCTGATGTTGATGCTGTTGTGCGGATCCGCTGGATGCAGGAACAAAGATGAGAAAATAGGGATGTGGTGAATAAAAATGCTAAGAGGGTGAACCCAATAAAAAAAATGAAGTTTATTAGGTCATGTACAGGTAAAGAGGTACAAAGAGAGAGAACCATCTACGGGTTTCCGGCACAAAACACATACAGACGAGCCAACAAGTATTCTAACACTTGCCTTAAACTTGCCTTAAACTAGCCAGGTACATGCTGGGTACATGCTGGGTACATATCAGTGACATTTCTGCAGTGGCTAATGGCCCATAAAATATACACTGTGGATGGTACAAGACGGAAAAACACTTACAAAACTGTAGCTGCCAGATGTTGCTGAAACTACTCAGCAAATATAAATCTCACAGCAGTGAAATGTAAAGAAAAAAAATTAAAACATAGCACAGAACTGCTATATACTGTGATTTAATAATGTACATACAAACAAACACATGGAATAAAACTCACAAATTATTCCTCTCTTTCAGCTCCTTTCAACCTTTTCAGCCTGGTTGTGGGGCCCTTTATTAAATCACAGTATATAGCAGTTCTGTGCTATGGTTTAGTTTTTTTCCTTACATATCACTGCTGGGAGATTTAGGCTGCGTCCATAGACACTTCGCCCGTGCAGAGGCGCGCGGAGGCTGAGGGAAGGCGAGTGCTTTCCCTGGCCATGGTACGCGCGCCGTCCGTGGGCGTGCCAGTGACGTCACTGAGCTGGTTCGCCCTCATTGGGCGAACCGCTCACGTGACCGGCCCGTCGCGCCACGAAATCAGTTTCAACTGATTTCTTGCACAACGCGCGCCCCCTCCCGCTTCCGCACGCGCCCGCACACCGTAGACGCGATCACTGCCTTTAGGCAGTCTGATCGCTCAGTGTGCAGACGCGTCCGCGCGGTCGTCCATACCGTGGACGCAGCCTAATATTTGCTGAGTAGTTTCAGCAACATCTTTCAGCTGCAGGTTTGCAAGTGTTTTTCCGTCTTGTACCATCCACAGTGTATATTTTAAGTACTGTTGGATAAAGGGTTAACTATCCACTGGGATTCACTCAGTGTGTATAGGTTCATATGTTGCTAGTGGTGTGTTTCCTAATCACTGCCAGTCACCAGTTAAACAGATTTGGTGTACGAATAATATGTCCTAATTTAACTGCACACAGGTGTTCTTGTCCTTGTAATAGTAGTATACCTCATATTGTTCAATACGCTTTCTATTTTTTCATGAGCTGCATTGTGCAAGAGTGACAAGTACCAGCGCCAAGGAGGACTCGATTTTGCGAAGCCCTTTATACCGTGAACATCTCAGGAGCAGATAAACCTGGTGTGAAAAAAAACAAAACAACAAAGGCGCCAGTTGATCAGCACGACGCACTCTTTCCACCAGACCATTCACGTACAGTACAGCACGTCCCTTGCAAAATGAATGGGGACGTCGTGCACTGGTTATAATTACAGGGTCAGAACGCAAATGTTTACTGTAGGGTGTCTCGCGAAGACCAACGCGCTACTTCAGGAGGTGACACTGAGGATGCTGGCAGGACATCATTTCAATGTTCATATTTGCACGGCCATTTGGGTGTTTAAAGAGCTGCTCGCACACAGGAGGAGAGATACAACCGGTGAATTTGCTTAAAATCATATTGCAAACACCAGTCACGCCAAAAGCAAAGGAAGCCCACTCCTAAAAAGAAAAAGCAGGAAAGTGCAGGTGTCTTACAGAGGTGTGCAACTCCAGTCCTCAAGACCCCCCTCCCACCACCAGGTCAGGTTTTCAAGATATTCCTGCTTCAGCACAGGTGGCTCAATCAGTCCCTGCTTCAGCACAGGTGGCTCAATCAGTCCCTGCTTCAGCACAGGTGGCTCAGAGACTCAGTCTTCGACTGAGCCTCTGATTGAGCCACCTGTGCTGAAGCAGGGATATCCTGAAAACCTTACCTGTTGGGGGGAGGGGAGGAGGGGGGCCAGTTGAGGACTGGAGTTGAGCACCCCCGTTTTAAACTATATAAAAGGGCAGTATTAGCAGCCTTCACCTGATGAAACCAGTCCCCAGGAAGCCAATGCACCAAACGCTGCTTCAGCGTAAAAACAGCATGACATACATTGGGCATGTATTTCTACTACTTTACAAGTTAGGCCTTGCCCCCGCTGCCTACTACAGTGTCCGCTGTGGCGGACGCTGCGCGCACGAGAGCCCTCCCCGCAATGGCGCCGGGCCCACTGCGAGGGGGGGCCGCAGCGCTGAGGCGCAAGCTGCTCCTGCTCTCAATAGAATTGAGAGCAGGACCCGCGTCGAGCGATACGGCACGCCCCCCGGCGGTTCAGCCAATGAGGGCGAACCTGCCGGGTGACGTTATAGCCGCGCCCCCGTCACTCCTCCGCCACGCCCCCCCCCCCCCCGGTCTCTCTTGCTGCAGTGAGCTGCAGACCAGGTTATCGGCTGCACGCGCCGCCAATCTCGCGGGCGCGCGTTGCAGCTGAGTTACCGGGGCTGTAGCCTGAGGCTAAGGCCCCGCTCCCTCAGTCAGCTCGCCCGCACTGCAGAAAGGCGGCGCGCTGACAGGCAATTGTCCGCGATATGCGGTCTGTAGGGAGCCGGAGCGGGAGGGGGGCGGGAGCGGGGTAAAACTTTGCCAGGTCTGAGATTGTGGTGCCGTGGTGCCTTCCACCCCCCCCCCACCACCACCCCCACACATCACATACACATACACACACACATACACACACACACATGCATACATACATACATACATACATACATACATACTTTTCCCCCACAGCTCCTTCCCTGCTCCCCTCCCAAGCATCCTCCCATCCGTAGCTCCTTCCCTCCCCCCCCATTGGCTGACTGCCGCACCACGTGACGCGGCAAAAGCTGCAAATCACTAGGAGCTTGCAGCATCGGCCGGCTGACGCGTCACAGCACGCAGTCAGCCACGTAGTAAGGAGCCAGCGGGGACCTCCACACTAGAGGAAAGGGGCTGGTGGTCCGCTGCCGCACGGCTACACGCGCCGCGGGACCAAAGCCTTAGATAGTCATAACTGGGGGATCTGGCAGCATGGCAAGAGCAGATAACTGCACGCTTATTCCCAGATCCAGAGAGCGCCATTAAAATCAAAGAATTTTACAAGCCCAGGACAATACTTCTTTTTAAGTCTAAGTTATTATCTGGAAAAACCATAGTTCAATAAAACAAAAAAGTAGGTGCTGTACGTTTATTGGCTGTAGCTAAGCAGCTTGGAGACTTTGTATAAGCTCAACTCCAATACATGGGGATTTAAGCATGCCTGGCAAGGAGAACGTTTCACAGCATAAGGAATAGTAAACAGTGCTATGCGCCATATGGCCAATTTCAGTGGGAGCTCCCTAAGGTACCCGGGAACGTAGCATAACTATATAGCCCTTAATTGAATGCACGGTAAACAAGTCAGCCCTTCAAATCGCTTTGCGGTCGCTGTGCACGGGCTTAATTTCCTCCTCGTTCTGTTACACGCCGTTCTCCATTAGATTAACGTTGGCAGAGCACGCAAGAGCATGACAACGGGTCCAATGCCAGACAGCTGAAGAAGGCTTCAGCTAACACACGAGCTGGGACTCCTACACTCCACGGGAATCTGCCTACTCTCTTCCCCTCCCCAAGCGCGACTATGTAATGCCTTCCCACAATGATCTTACGTGGAAGAAAAAAAACACATCTATGACCGCGCAGGAAATGGAAAGGCAAAATGGAAGGTGATGATGCACAATTATTTTCCTATTCCATTTCCTTTATAAAAAGGATAAATGGGGGGATTTTCGGTGGTGTTCCCGTTTGTTTCGTTGCGGAGGGATGATGGGGGGGGGGTAGCTGAGCGGTAAACACACACTGGCCTTTTAAGCGTCAGCTCTTCAAAATAAACTCGGCCAATCACTGTGTCTCCGTGTCTCGGTCACCAACTTTAGATTGGGAGCTTCTCCGGGACGGAGAATTGTGCCTCCACAGACCATGGAAATGCGGCACGTTCTCAGCGCCATAAAAAGGAAAATATACAGACATAAATTTCATACATATATCATTCTGAATAGTAAGCTCATCAATGGCTGGGGAAAGGAAAGGGTATTACACATTGGCATTCATTTTCTATGAAGCCACTTTTGAACTATAATATGCAGCCAGTGATGTGACAGTACAGGCATACCCCGCATTAACGTACGCAATGGGACCGGAGCATGTATGTAAAGCGAAAATGTACTTAAAGTGAAGCACTACCTTTTCCCACTTATCGATGCATGTACTGTACTGCAATCGTCATATACGTGCATGTAAATAACACATGTGTAACAGGCTCTATAGTCTCCCCGCTTGAGCACAGCTTCGGTACAGGCAGGGAGCCGGTATTGCTGTTCAGGACGTGCTGACAGGCGCATGCGTGAGCTGCCGTTTACCTATTGGGCAATATGTACTTACTCGCGAGTGTACTTAAAGTGAGTGTACTTAAAGCGGGGTATGCCTGTATAGAAAGTATAAATAGTATAGGATGTTACAGAACAGAGGTACTCAACTCCCGTCCCCTAGTTCCTGTATACTAATCTACCACTAGTTAGGAGTAACTGTTTAGTTCTTACATTACAGCGAGTAGCCTTGTGGTTAAAGCATTGAATGCACCAGTTCTACGCTGTAAAGACACTGTGGCGGTCTCACAATCTGATAGAGATAAATTACTAATAATTTATATACTATCATCCCTACTCTCGCACACATTTTTAACTCCTCCCTCTACTCTGGAACCTTCCCCTCCTCCTTCAAACATGCAGCAGTTATACCATTACTCAAAAACAGCAAGCTTGACTAAAATAACTGATGACGCCCATGCTGCTAAATACAGAGGTCATTACACTCTGCTCATATTACTCGACCTCTCCGCAGCATTTGACACCGTGGACCACCCTCTTCTTCTTCACATTCTCCATACTCTTGGTATTCGTAACAAAGCTCTATCCTGGATCTCATCCTACCTCTCCCATCATACTTTCAGCGTCTCTTCTGCGAACACCTCCTCCTCTATCGATCTCTCTGTGGGGGTAACCGTGGGCTTACAATTGAACCAAATACCTTAACCAATATCACAATAAGCGGAGACATCACACGAAACCCGGTTTAAAGAGAATACCCTTCCTATGGGCGCCCTTCTTGTGGATGTCCCAATGCCGAGTCTGCCTCTCTCAAGTTTTGGCTGGCAGCCAAACTTGAGAAAGGTAGTCTGGTCTGCCGAAACGTTGTTACTTGGCTCAATAAATAATAATTTTTGCAGAAATCCTTGGTGCCCTGTTTCTCATCTGATAGCTGAAACTTGGAGTGCAGACAGGGATTCCCTGAACCAGTAGCACCGGTGAATATAAGTACTTTATCTGATTGGTGTGCAGCAATATCCCTTGTTCATGCCAATGCTGAGTCTACCATTTCAAACCTGCAGATTTTTTTTAATGGAAAGCCCTGGGCTGCCGCGAAGCCTCTCGCTTCTTTCAAGCAGCTCTTCTGACGCGCACGGAGAAATCCCAGCGGTTTCCGTTTTCTAATTAGAAAGCTAAAACTCTGCCAAAAGGTCTATAATATTCGGCCAACGGACTTAAAATCAATATGTTGATGCATGACTTTAAGGAGAAGCAGTTTGATTTCTAAATAAAATACATGTATCCCTTTAATATGCGCATCAATGCAATTCACACAATGATAAGTAATTAGCTAAGTTGCCGATCGATCGGTGAAGATTCGGATCTGGGGTTCACTACATGGCTGTCAGTGCAGCAGAAGAGGACCAAAGATGCAAAGTTCTGTGGGGAAGATCATGTGACCAGGCAGTCACTAGATACAATTGGTGCACTGCTAGAGAGAGGGCAGGGCTCAAAAAGAGGTGTGCCAGAGCCTGTTTCAGAAGAGGAAGGGGATGTGACTGTATAAATGATTGCTATAGAAACAAAAAATGTTTGTTACATTATAATACATTAAACATGTCATTCAGAATTGTTTATTTAAACAGTAGCAATAGAAACATTATATCCTTTTCTAATGCATCAAAAAAAAAAAACAATGATTTCCATAGTTTCATTTTACAACCAGTCTCATGATTACATTTGTAATTACATTTTTAAACGATATGTCCCATTAATGGAGTCTGTTCAGATAATCCCTCTAAATTCCCCACATCACAGAGAGCCTGAGGTTCATTCGAACGAGGCAGTACCATGTGATGGGAAACGCCGAAGTTGTGACTCACGCTATTTGGGTTAAAATTCCCACTTCTCAAACTATTGTATCGGTACAGTTAGACACAGCTCGGGAGGGGGGGGCAGAGAGTGGTGGGGGGGGGGGGGCAAGAGTGGTGGGGGGGGGGAGAGGGGGAGGAAGAGGGGGAGGGAGAGGGGGAGGGAGAGGAAGAGGGGGAGCCCACGTAATTGAAGATGGCAAGTTAACACCATTCAAGTACAGTTTTCCCTATGGAGGCAAAGGCTTTTCTTCTTGATTTCAAATTCATTCATTAAGAGCTCCAAGAAATTAATGCAAAGAGAGAATGATCTCTCCAAACAATAATTGGGCTGTTTAGAACACACAAAACACAGGGCTGAGAAACTTGCCAGGTTGGGGTGCAGGGGTGCTTTATTATTTTGGCAAAGAGGAAGTTAAATGTCATAAGGAAGCAAATATCACATTATATATATATACATAGCGAGGTCTATTGTTATGCTTAAGCCAGGGGTGCTGAACTCCAGTCCTCAAGCCCCACCTCCAACAGGACAGGTTTTCAGGATATCCAAGCCTCCGAACAACTGGCTCAGTCGAAGACTGATTGAGCCACCTGTGCTGAAGCCGAGATATCCTGAAAACCTGACTTGTTCGAGGTGGGGGGGGGGGGGGGGACCTTGAGGAGCGGAGTAGAGCCCCCCCTGCCTTAAGGGATGAATCTAAAGTACATGCCACAGATTCAATGCACTGGCACATCATTGGTACCCAAATCCATCACTTTTGCTTCTAGCTCTTCTTGGACTTTGGAGAGACTCTTGGTCTCAAGCGAGCTGGTTTTCTCCTGAATTTATCAGCATGGGGGCAAAATAAATATTAGGTGCAGTCGCGGATAGATTAGAAAATGTTTAACCTGTAAAAGCAAAACAAGGGGCAGATGATGTATTGTGAAGATGTTGACCCACGTTTACTAAACGTTGCTATTTCACAAGACACCTTCCCAGCACCGGAAGATACATTATGGCTCATTCAAGTAAAGGGGCTGTATGGCATCTTGTGGAATAGTGCCGCTTAGTAACCACTGGCCTTTTTATGTTAACGATACACTCTAGGACCAAAATGAAACGGTGGAAGTGACGTTAAAAATCGATCAAATCCGAGGCAACGCCTTTATTATTTTACAAAAATCAGACACCTTCTGTATACAAAAAAAAAATGTAAGTTAGTTTCTGTTAACTTCGCTTCCTGAGCAGAGACTGATGGGGTAAATAACAAATGCCACAGAAAGTACTGCTGCCAGGGTTTCTGATGAGTAAATTTATTTATATCGGGTAGAAGAAACTGAGACATTACCAGTACGATGCACATCAGAGCATAGTGCTATACTACAGAGTATAGAGCTCCGTGCTTTATAGGCATAGTACTGCGTGAAATCCAGGGACAGAGGATGCTGTAGTACTAGTGTCCTGTTCATCCGGCTCAGCGAGTAAAGACACTGACACCGAGTGTGAAGCAGGGGGAACCTGGGTTCAATACCCGGTGTCGGCTCCTTGTGACCTTGGGCAAGTCACTTTATCTCCCTGTGCCTCAGGCACCCAAAATCACTGTTGTCCCATCTGCGCAGCGACTGGGTCTGTAACATTGCTATGTGCTGCGTACCGCGCACTATGCTTAAGTGTGACCCGTCCCATTGGGAGAAAGGCGTTACATGAAATAAAGTTATTATCATTTTGCCAACGTTTCTGTGCTTACATCCCACCTTCATCGGGGCGACGAAGTTAGTTAGGAAACAAAAACCTGTTTATTTCATGTAATGTTTTCTACTTTAGTATGTATGCCCAAAAGCATAAGAGGAAGTCCCAATGTATTTTGTTTACGGGTTAATGTTGAATGGTAATCTTCTCTGTAGTACCAATATGATTAATGTAAATGTGTCATTTACTAAGGAACCATGAAATCCATCAGTTTATTCATTAGAACAATACTACAACACAGTCCACAAACTCACAGAGAACAAGACTTATCGAAACCCTTGCCACCTGCTTTCTTTACATTGAAAAGGTCATAGGATGCAAATGTTTATATTAACCTTTGAAGAAATCGGGGTAGAAACTGTATTTCGTTGATCTCGGGTCAGAACAGGAAACCAGAAGCATGAGATTAAAAGTATGTTTACTTTTATATAATGTTTTTAAAAAAAGGCCATCCAAGCAGCTTAAAAAATAGATATTTTTTTTTTGTTTTAATATACGCAGCCTTTGATTACTTTTATGGAAAACTAATTACCTGAGCTGCCGATCGATTGGTTCCCCCGTGATCGATCAGCAAAATCCTGTTTCCAAGGGTTCACCAAATGGCTGCCTTTCAGTTTCAATCAATCCTTCAGTCAGTGTAGCTCAGCAGCTACAATGTATTCTAATATCCAGTTGTGGGTTTTTAAAAAAAAATGGCACCCTTAGGCACTTACCTGATGCCACCCTACTGTTCCGATGGCTACGTGGCATCACGTTGTCGGGCCGCGCATGCGCAGAAGCGGCTGTCGCCACTCACACATGCAGCAAACGCCGATTGCTCCTGCGCAGGGCGGAAAGCCGGCATGCCGCCTCCAAATTTTGCCGCTCCCCAAATTCTGCCGCCTTAGGCCCGGGCCTATCGAGCCTAATGCGAAATCTGCCACTGCCTATATCACAAAGGTAACTATCAATTGTTACAGTTTGCAGCTCAAACCACTGGGAATATTGGCAACAAGTTGTTACAAACAGGAAAGTGTTGCAAAGATCTTGCACTGCTGGGGAGGTGGGCTAAAACCTGCTATAGAAATCACAGGATGCTCAGTATATTCAAACTCATTAAATATGGCATCAAGAGTTGAATTTTAAAATAAAAAAGGTAGTAAGTATTATCTAATACTACAGAACGGATTTATTTAAAAAAAAGATACATGTAGGATATTGCACAGATTGCTCCTTTGAAATCACTTCTGATTACCTGCACAAACGCCACAACAATTGTGTGTACTTGAACTAAGATTGTACAGGAAACGGAGACTCCACTCCACTTTGGGTATGAAAGTCTGTCTGTCGAGGACAAAACGTGAGTAGAACATCCTTGTAATATTACACAAGGGAATTGAGGGAGACACGAGTGGAAACATTTTGCTTAATCAAGTGCATAGACCTAAAGTCCTACGGTGTGGCTGTAAATGAGACCATTGCAACAGCACGATCAACGACCCTTCATTCTTTCACGAAGCAATGTGTCTCACGGCGGCCACAGGTCCTCCGACTCCGTACTGGCCTAGGAGTTTACAAACGACTGTATTTTAATGATGCGGTATAAAACCGGACAGCCGCCATGGGAGGTGTTGCAATGGGTGTGGGTGGAATTAACCGGAGGTTGTTGATCACCTGTAGCCAAGGCAACGTCCTTTACAACTGGTCACCAATTACACTGTGCACCGTGAATGATCACTTTCCCCACAACAGTGAAGAAAGTGATGCCCAAGTCCCTAGCCCTTCAACTGCCAGAGGAGCGTGCAATGCAGCAAAAGGGCTAAACGTTCAACGGGTCATATTTCACAAGGAGGGGTTTCGGGTCAGCGGTGAACCAACCTGGTTGGCAAGCTACAGTATATTCAGCAACAGCCCTACACATGTTTCCAAGCACCTCCACAGGGGTTTAAAATCACCAGTCCAGTTCAAGACACATTGGGCCATACTTACTAAGCGGTGCATTTCTAAAAGTCACCTTCCTGCTCCGGATGACACCTTTGTTTATCATTCAAGTGCATATCTATAATTAATAAAAATAGCATGTTCTTGTATAGTGCTGCTAGTTTTTTGACTTGGCGCTTTACAGAGACATTTTGCAGGCACAGGTCGCTGCCAGGTGGAGCTTACAATCTATGTTTTTGGTTCCTCAAGCACAGGGAGATAAAGTGACTTGCCCAAGGTCACAAGGAGGCAACACCGGGAACTGCTTCACACACAGTGCCAGTCATGTCGTGTCACTATAAGCGCGGCCTAAGTTATCTTCCTGCTCTGGATGACACCTTTATGTCTCATTCAAGTGAATGAGCTGTAAGGTGTCTCGTGGAATAGCCACGCAGGGTCCACATGGACCATTATTTCGACTCGGGCAAGTAAAATAATCCTTTCGACAACTTTTTGGCCGCAGACATTTATACGGGAAAATAAAATCCCTGTTGCAAGTTGTGTACGTAACGAATACATTTGTTTTCAAATGCGAACATTACAAAGACGGCAGGCATTGCTGCTAGTGAAAAGTGGCAATTGTTGCCGGGAAAACATTTGGTCAGCTCTATAATGCAATGTTAAAAGCTTTTCAAGCTCGCGCAAGTAATTGGGGAGTACTTTGTATTTGCAGAAACTCAAGTATAAAAGCTTGGAGCCACCAATCCTGGCCTTTTTATGCCATGCTTATCTGTGACATTCTGCTACTGTAGCTGGCAACAGGAAATTAAATATTTCAGCAGCAAACAGGAGTCGTTATTGAGACATATTTTAAAGCACAATTTCCTTCATCAGATCAGAAGTAAAAAAAACATTTTGTCCACCTACACTGAGAGACCCCCAGTTCAGGTAGAAAACACTTTTTTTGGGGGGGGGGGGGGGGGGGTGGGGGGGGGATTGCTGCTTTACATTGAAAAGTCTTCAATATGTTTACTTCTTAACAGGGCACATGTGATGAGTGCGCTATTACTACAAATGTTTGCAACAATAATGAAAGCATTACTGACATAATAAGGTTTTTTCTTGTATAGCGCTAACAGTGTACGTAGCGCTGTACATACAACTTTTGCAGGCACAAGTTCCTGCCCCATAGAGCTTACAATCTATGTTTTTAGTGCACGAGGCACAGGGGGATAAAGTGACTTACCCAAGGTCACAAGGAGCTGACACCGCTAATCGGACCACGTTCCCCTGCCTTCCCACTCAGTGTCATTGTTCTCAGAGTCAGTGTCTTTCCTCACTGAGCCGCTCCTGACTGAGAAAGGTCACATCCCTAAAAGTGCGGTCCCACCAAGCAATGAAGCTGCAAGTCAGACAGCCCACACAGTCATGTTGCATCTTATCTAACAACTTGTATCTGTGCCTATGGTTTGGGACAGGTGTGGCCAACTGCAGTCCTCAAGGGCCACCAATCGTCATTGGCTGAGCCACTGATCAAGCCACCTGTGCTGAAGCAGGGATATCCTTAAAACCTGACCTGTTGGTGGCCCTTGAGGACTGGAGCTGGCCACCCCTGGTCTAAAGCAAGAGTTTCTTCCTGTAAGTACCAACAAAGCCTGCAATCTGAGAGTAACAACAAGACCCAATTGAGGTGAGTTAATGCAATGAATGAGAGGCCTGTGTCTGGGGATCTCTATACACACACACACACACACACACACACGAGTATATCTCTGGGGGGGGGGGGGGAGGGGAACTCTTGTTTGTCCATTAGAAACGATTAAAATCTAAGACAAATCTTGGTGAATTTTGGAACACATCTGCTGCTATGTTTGCTGCTACAACAATATAAAAATAGATGTTCCAGGGCACTACGTATTTGTCAAAAAAAGAGAATTTATTCAATCATTAAACACAAATTTCCACCAACTTTGTGGTCTTTTTCAAGTGAAGATAGATTCTATGATAGAATAGATTCTAGATAGAATCTATCTTCACTTGAGAAAGACCCCAAGGCTGGTTGAAACGTTGTGTTTAATGATTGAATAAATTCTCTTTTTTTGACAAATCCGTAGTGCCCTGGAACATCTATTTTTAAATAGTTCTTGGAGTTTTTTTCAGACAGGTACCCCCTTGGACCAGGAGCACCGGTAACTGCAAGTATATTAACCTTTTCATGGTGTGCAGCATTAGATCTCTCATGCATTGCTGGTACTACAGAATATTTGTAATGCCTTCTCATGCTAAATATACGTGAAAACATGATGTGACCTGCAGTATGAAACACATTTGGAAATGAATAGAAATGGTGAGAGAGGGTGCAACTCTGTGTCCAAGTCGTAACATTCAGGTTCCATGCTCACCTGGTCACACTGGGATACCTTTTCTCTATACATTATTGCATTCACTACACTTGGCACTGTAGCCCTGATGAGGGGTCATGGTAGACCAAAATGATGGGACTATGAGAAGTGGTAGCAATGAGGACAGTACTAAGCATAAGCATTCAGTGCTCGATAATCACAAGTCCCATTCATTAAGTCTGCAGATAATCCCTCTCCCTCTGAGCTGCAACGTTATTCATTAGAAAAATGTCATTGGTCAAAACAAAAACAAAGGAAATAAAAGATGAACTAATACAATCTAAAATACGATGGGTCCAACCTTTCTACAATTCGTTTCACCCCAATACTTCTGTGCTCATGGGGGAAACGGTTGGGATCCCGATTTAAACACTGGGGTGAGCATTACACTTCATTAACGATGCCAATGAAATGGAGGATGTTTTGCAGCCATGAATTCATAGCACTGCTGATTAGCAAAGGGTCAATAAATGTGTGATGGTGCTTTATACAAGTTGCCATTGTCCTGAGCAGGTCAAGCAAATACTTGAGTGGCTTTGAAAGAGAGATATGAAGCTGGTTCCTTTCACAGCCTGGCGCCCAGATGTGCAGATACAGCAACGAGTATCCGAACTATATAACGAGTATCATTCAGTTTGAATGGGACTGCCAGGGACTCCCGCTGTGTTAATCCGATGGGCCATTAGTCTGTCTGCAGAAATGTTGCAGCATTAATGAGGTATTGCCCCAGATTTTGCCAGGCAAGTGTTCGGATACTCGTGGCTGCATCAGTAGCTTGGTCGGAGTGTGAAAAACAAGACAGAGATCTGCTGGGAATCAGTCTTTTTAATGGAAGCTTGTGTGTGTGGGGGGGGAAAACTGGTGAACACATCACACTGCAAATATCCATAGCTACAAAGTGTCGTGCTGAACAAGATGAAGCATTTATTAATGAGAAGCCGATTTCAAAGAAAATGTGCTCCCGAAACAGGTCATGCAATGAAACGGAAGAGAAGTATAATCAGAGTTACTATATTTATTTATTTTTCCTGGAAACAGCCTCACAATGTAAATGATTGAGGAAAAACACAGTGACAAAGTATCAAGCTCGCACATTAGCACATAATGTCCGTTGTGAAAAAATCTAAAGGCATAAAGGGCAGGTGGAAACAAATGTATAAGGAGAGAGCGCGGAGGGTAAAGATTAGGAGGTAGCGTATCCAAGATAACAGTCATTAGCGTTCACAAATAGATCTGACTTTTCTTTTCTCTCGTTAGCACACAATTACGGATATTGAGGAGGAGGAGAAGAAAGTGTTAGGTTGGAGAGAACGTTTATTAAGCAAATTAGAAAGCAGGGCGCTGTAGGGCGACTGTGGTAATAAAAAGGCAGGGATATTTAATGCAGCATTTCTGGCTGCCCCGTTTTGAACAGCGCTATTTATAGCTACAGGGAAACCCTAGTCATATAGACACAGTAGATGAGGTTGAATAAAGACATACGTCCATCAAGTTCAACCTATGCTAAATGTTGACAACGGATACTTGAAACTATATTTGTATTCGCGGTATTTTGATCCAGGGGAAGGCAAACGAAAAAAAAAACCCCAGTGACACATTATCTCAAACAGAAAATGTCATTCTTTCCCGGCTCCAAATAATGGCAAATCAGATTTCTCCCTGGATCAGCATCCTTCCCATGTTTACTGGGATACTTCCTGGTAAAGATACCGGCGTCTTGGGAAAACAAGATAGAGATTCAAATCTCCCGCGTCAACGCGGGCCAAAAGGCATTGGCCAGCGTGACGCTGGCCATGTAAAAAGCAGGATGCAAGGTCGGTACCTTTACCAGTGAGACACACACACACACACACACACACACACACACACACACACACACACACACACACACACACAGGAGCGGGTTATATAGGTGAGATTGTCATTATCTGCTCTGTTTAATGCAGCAAACTTATTTTCCAATCATTCTGAAGTGGAGAAAAAAAACATTAACATACAAACTAACCGCTCTAGGACATGTGGTCACTGCTGTTTTGCCGTGATCAAATCTCTATCGGCATTCAGCCGCTACTGACCTCACCACAGAGACACTCAGCCATCGGTCGCTTCGCCACCAACTACTTGGTATGTGACTCTTGAGTTGACTAGGCAGACCCCTCCCTTAATGCTTAAGCTTGGGTTCCGCTGCATCCGGCGGTGTGCGCGCGCACGCCACTCACCAGCTCCTTACTTCCTCCCTAGTTGGCCCCAGTCCCTCCTCGCTACCAGGCTCACTACGCACTGTGACGCGTCAGCCAGCAGGGGGCTAGGATTGTGATCCCGAGCGGCGACACGTCACGTGGTGTGGCAGGGAGCCAATGAGGAGGGGAGATCGTCGGCAAGTAGGTGGATCCTTCCTCAATGCTGGACATACGGACATACGGACACACGGACACAAGTGCCCCACCCCCCGGACCCATTTTGGCCACGCCCCCCCAACGCTTAAAAACGGCTCCCTAAAGACCGCAGTTTGCGGTGAAGTGCCATGCACGCTCCGCCAGGACGCAAGCCGGGCGCGCCAACGCATGCGGCGGGGCCTTAACCTTAGTCAAGTGAAATTGTTTCGAGTATTTAAGGCAATCTATTTTGGCTATGACATTTGGCGGTGTGTAACATCAACAGTGTCACATATAAAGTGTCTGTGGAGTTGATTTTGGAGTTGAAATTGGAGGTGAAGATTACAGGAAGATCTGGACTCTGCAACACAACCAGAACTCTGCAGCTGTGAGAACTAAATGCTCTGATAGTTTGTACCTTTCCTATCCTTCAATACCTGAGAAGTCTCCCCTCCTGCATCTCACTATGCCCTCCCTATTGCTTTCCCTGTTTACTGTTTCCTCACTCCTTTGTAAACGTTTCTGTTCTCTCTAACTTCCCCACTCCCCTCCTATCCACATTTCTTCATCTCCCCTCCACCTAAGCCTGCGCCCATACACTGCACCATCGTTTATACACCTCTCTCCCAACAGCTTGTTTACGGCTCAATAAAAAGCACCCCCACAAATCCTCTATTCACACTCTATCTACTCCTTCCTGCTGCTGGGGTATTGTCAGGATCGGGCTTAAAAACCCCACGTGGTGACGCATCCCCCCCGACATCACGTGTGACCCGCGCAAGCGCCGCACAACCTGGAGGGGAGGTACATCAGGGACTGGCTCCAGGCCCTGCCCCCGTGACAAGACGGGCAGCGCACGTCATACGCCACCAGCTCAAAGCCTTAACTCCTTACCCTAATACCCCTATCCTAAAAGCCCTCACTCCTAAACCTAATACCCCTATCCTTAACCCGCTTCCCTTAACCTCCAAATTAACTTACCCTGGCGAAGTGGCCGGCGGATGGCCCCTCTGCGGCCAAACGCTGGCGGAGACTTGGTCGCAGCAAGATGGCTGTGACCTAATATCCGCTTCAGCACTAACTTACTCTAGCAAGGCTTTTCAATGAGCACCCATGCAGAACGAATATAGCCAATTTCATTGGTATGTGGGGGGGGGGGGGGTGGAAGGACTGTAACCATTTCTAGTTACAATGAAACGATGGCTGTGTGTATCAGGGCTCGTGCTGGCACAGTTACTCTCAAGTCACCTCAGTGTCAACTATCACCAACCTGAAATATAATACAATTACACTGCAGTACAGAAAGAGTTAACGCGTCGGACCAACGATGCCCCGAGAGAACCGTTTGGTAACCGCTGTGGGACGCGTTTTGCAATTTCTCAGTAAAGGTTAAGGACTTAACAAAATTATAAAAACACATTAAAGGTTTAAATGATTAAATTACTATTCATTAACTGGATGTAATCAATGAAATGCATTCCAGCTTAAATCTGTCCAGTCTGCTAAGACCTTTGGCTTTTAAGGCTCATTGACGCAGCAGTGTCAATTTAATGCAACATGCAGTCGAAAATCGCCTTACCCTTTTATAATCCTAAACCCATGATACCTTGCATTTAGCCAACATATCACAGCACTGGGAGAGCGAGATACTGAGCCAGGATGTTCCCAGTGTGAGAGATGAACTTCATGTAGCCCCAGAGAAAGGGCAGACTTAAAAAAACATTCAGTAACCAAGGTAATGTTATCATATAAGTGCAATGTTACACTTGTACTACTACTGTATGTGGATTCAAGATAATAGTAATGTTAGTGTATAGTATACGATTGTAGGTGAATAGAGCATTGTTCTTAAGTTGGGGATTCCTAGGAGGCTTGGGTTCCCCTGGGCGCCCCTAAAGGGTTCCCTGCAATGTTCAGGTCATTTGAAAATTGTACCAAATACAGAAGAATTTACAATGCATCTGATCACAGACACGCTATTAGAGAGGGTTGGGGTTCCTTACAATGCATGTGATCTCAGATGCGCTATTAGAGAGGGTTGGGGTTCCTTACAATGCATCTGATCTCAGACACGCTATTAGAGAGGGTTGGGGTTCCTTACAATGCATGTGATCTCAGACGTGCTATTAGAGAGGGTTGGGGTTCCTTACAATGCATCTGATCTCAGACGTGCTATTAGAGAGGGTTGGGGTTCCTTACAATGCATGTGATCTCAGATGCGCTATTAGAGAGGGTTGGGGTTCCTTACAATGCATCTGATCTCAGACGTGCTATTAGAGAGGGTTGGGGTTCCTTACAATGCATGTGATCACAGACGCGCTATTAGAGAGGGTTGGGGTTCCTTACAATGCATCTGGTCTCAGACGCGCTATTAGAGAGGGTCGGGGTTCCTTACAATGCATCTGATCTCAGACGCGCTATTAGAGAGGGTTGGGGTTCCTTACAATGCATCTGATCTCAGCCGCGCTATTAGAGAGGGTTGGGGTGCCTTACAGGATATCCCTAATTCAGTCTTCGACTGCGCCACCTGTGCTTAAGCAGGGAAACCCTTAAAACCTGACCTGTTGGTGACCCTTGAGGACTGGAGTTGGTCACCCCTGAACTAGGACCTCTGCCTGATTGGTGTAGAATGTTTACCAAATCAGTAGGAATACGTTAAATATTGCCTGAAATAATCCATTTGTGCACCAGAAATATTGCACATTAATAATCCTGCCCAGGTTTTAAAATCCAGGCAAGTCAGAGATCACCGAGGCGCTTTACACAATGTCCAATTCCTCTGCCCAACTGAAAATTAATTAGAATAAACGATCACTGCGTAACATTTGAGGGGGATTGTCACTCACATCTCTTCCCCACCATGTAATAATTAACCGCTGAAAACGAACTGGAAGATTTCCAGTCTTGCTATGAGTTACAGTTACTAACGATGGAACCTGAATTAATGATACAGAAAGTGTGTCAGAGCTGTCAAAAAAAGCAGCAGTTATGTCAAATTAACAGTTTGACAAAAGCACTATCTTTATTCACAAATCACTGTTGGGTAGAAAATCACATCGTGTTATCTTTCAGTGGGAAGACACGGCAAACTACGTGAAGCTATTAACGAAACGTGTTTTAAAAATACCCAGCCATGTCATAAATTGTCTTCCATTTTTAATAGCTCCTTTATTGCTCACAATTTGTGAAAGTAGCAATCCTGCTTCCTGTTTTTAAAAAATTTTTTTTTTTATTAGCGTTACAGGATTAAAGCAGGGGGGTCTCCAGAGCTGAACCGCATTCATTACTGTTCCGGGGACCCCCTGCTCCCCGAGATATTTACCTCCGTAGGGTTGTCGATAGCAGCTCCGGTCGGGCTTTGTGGGGCTATGAAAATGGCGGTTTAAATGCCCTGCATCACGCAGGCCAATAGGAAGCCATGACATCATCCCTTGCGGCTTCCTATTAGTCTACGTGAACGGAACATTTAATCCTGCGGTGCTGCTACCGGCGCCCCCTACGGAGCTAAGTATCTCGGGGAGCAGGGGGTCCCCAGAACTGCAATGTACGTGGCTAAGCTCCTGAGATGCCCTGTTTCCCACCTACGGGGAAGCATTTTTGGGGGGCAAGGGGGAGCATCTGATCCTTTAAAGATTTACATTGTTACATAGTAGATGAAGTTGAAAAAAGACATATGTCCATCAAGACACAATCAGGTCCAAAAGCAGGTCCGTGAAAAGCACACTAAACAGATGCTAAATTCAACAGTACCTACTACTGCCTGAAAAAAAGTATTTACACTGTGCCTGATTTTGTCAGAATTCCTGTTAAACATTCGGGGCTTAAACAACATTTATACTTAAACTTAGAAAGCCTTTATTTAGAATGAATCATTAAATAAAATATAAATCGGACGAGTATATTTGTCAATAATGAAGGGCTTTTCTACCTAGCTCGTTTTACAATGTCCAGAACATCAAATGCTGGTGGACCCAACTATAAATATACAGATGTGGCAGGCACCCAACTATAAATATACGGATGTGGCAGGCGTGATTGCCCCCGGTAACATGACATAATCCATCCAAATAACATGCTAACACGCATGAGCATTACGGAGCGAACACACCCGCTACTATTGTTTGCAACGGTGAACGCGTTCGATGCAGCATTAAAGATCGCATTGGCGTGAACGGCCGCAAATAATGGCTGCTACATCTGTAAACAGGTCCTTGAAACACGCTGGTTTCGGGTAGTGCACCGGTAATGTGGAAATGTTCAGAGCTATTTGGGGTCGCGGAGCGTGTCTGCGGCCATTGTAATATTTGATCAGGCGCGCCTTTTCAGGGAGGCAAAGAAGTCGGAACGCTCCAAGCCACGAAAGCATTTTCTGGAGAAGATTCTTCTGAATCGGCTTCCTCTGCACACCGGGCCACTTCTTAGTCACCACTTAAAATACTCGAGCTGTGCCATGCTTTAAATGGCAGTTTTCCCAAGCAAACAGGAATGGTTGAATTACATTGCCAGGGCTGAACATTATCTGCTGTGATTACTATTTCCCACTAAGGCGCCAGCTCTGTTTCCAAACACCTCCTTACACATCCATTGAGAAACGTGAGGTCTTGAACACCCCTGTGATAACCGATGTTGGCACACTAACTGGTATCACTGTATGAATAGAAATGTCCAATACTGTCCAACCTGAATAAATAAGAAAAATAGGGTGCTCAAACCCAGGGTGACTCCATCCAGTTCAGTGGATAATAAACATTAACCCTGGAGATACCAGTGGGAGTGGGTGGGTGGAATATAGACTTGTAAGTACTAGATGACAGTCGTCAGACTTAACCATAAGAGTCTAATACCCATGAAAAAACCACTCACGTCATCTCCAGGGGTGATATACAGGCGTGCCAGCCACGAGGGATCCAGAATCCAACCTGAATAAAGATGGGGTTTTTAGTTGCCTTTGTAAAGTATACATTGGCTTCCCGTGGAAGAGGACATGATTATTGAATACAGTCCTGTATAATCTCATAATCCCCTATAGCTGACAAGCCATCGTGTCAGTGAGATGAGAGAAATAGTGTATGTGTTTTGACTCTGTGGTCTCAAGGTCTTCAAAAAAACAAACAGTTGTGGTACTGTGTCTGACCTCATCACATTCCCAATGTATTTAACACCGAGGGGGAAATATTCTGACTGATACATTATTTACACAAACGAAAAAAAACGAAAGAGGGAACCGCCTTTGATTAATAACCATGTCTTCTTCTTTAAAAAGAAAGTGGAATCATTAAGTTGTCAAAACAAACAAAAAAAAAATAAAACATGTAAATCGCACCCTGGGCTGTAAATGTAAAAAGTTGTGGTACTTAGTACTCTGTAGTACAGTGTTTTTCACCAGGGTTCCTAGGAACACTTGGGTTCCCCGGGTATCCCTAAAGGATTCCCTGCAATAAAAAAATTGTGTCAAATACAGAAGAATTTACAATGCATCTGATCTCAGACGCGCTATTAGAGAGGGTTGGGGTTCCTTACAATGCATCTGATCTCAGGCGCGCTATTAGAGAGTGTTGGGGTTCCCCTTACAATGCATCTGATCTCAGGCGCGCTATTAGAGAGGGTTGGGGTTCCCCTTACAATGCATCTGATCTCAGGCGCGCTATTAGAGAGGGTTGGGGTTCCATACAATGCATCTGATCTCAGATGCGCTATTAGAGAGGGTTGGGGTTCCTTACAATGCATCTGATCTCAGACGTGCTATTAGAGAGGGTTGGGGTTCCTCACAATGCATCGGATCTCAGATGCGCTATTAGAGAGGGTTGGGATTCCTCAGAATTTTACTTAGGGTTCCTTAACCAAAAAAAGGTTGAAAACCACTGCTCTAGCACCATCACTCTGCGGCCATCGATTAAACGCTCTTTTATGACTGATTTACTTCAGGAGAATTATATCAGTCG
Source organism: Ascaphus truei (assembly GCF_040206685.1). Taxonomy (NCBI): domain Eukaryota; kingdom Metazoa; phylum Chordata; class Amphibia; order Anura; family Ascaphidae; genus Ascaphus; species Ascaphus truei. The sequence goes on from NC_134504.1 coordinate 11,708,056, forward strand.
GCACACTGTAGCTTTTGGTGCAATGATCAATTTTGTTACTCGTGATGTATCATCATGGATAGGCCAGTTTCTTACAGTATTTCTACTGCAGATGAACATGGGGGGTGGGGAGGAGAGAGGAGGGGGCTGGAGTTTCAAGTTAAAGGGACAGAATGGAGTAACATGGATACAAACGTTGATACCTCCCTTTATAATAATATGTGCTCCAGGTAACTTCTGCTACGGACACTCCTCCGATTGCTAGCCGTTGCACAGAGGACAAAACTGAAGGATACACTGATGCATGATGAAAATGTCTTTCTTTGCCCCCAAATTGCCCTAATTAACCCCCTCCACCCACCTTTGTTTAGTCTTCTGTGTGATAAGATCATTTGTGAAACTCATGCTGATAGCATACATCGTACATCGTTCGTGCTAAAGTGAGGCATCGTCATCTTTTACATGACACAAAAGCGGATTTGCGACAATCCTTTTTAAAGAAAAAACGACATTGGTAAATTGGGGGAGGGGGGGTACCTGCTAAGTAGGACTGCCTCTATAAGCAACCCTGTTTACGGTCAAACATATGTACAATGCCGGCTGTTTGTCAGTCGGTTGACTTATAAAATATTTTGTTTGCAATGGGTACAGAGTAACAGAATAACATTGTAAAGCGTAAAATATTGGGAAAAAGTATGGTAACAAAACCATTTTAAAAAGAAATATGATATAGTTTCATCATGAAATAAACATATATAATTACAGTAACTACTAGCCAACACTCCTCAGCGGCTGGTGCTGGGTACTAAACCCGGTGCCATGTGACAACCCTTAGGTCCGTTTGGGTTTTGCTGATATTCCCATGCCCAAGCAGGAACTATATACTCCATTGCAATACTAGTATCAGAGAATTAAGCATCTTACACTGGGTCAATCATGTCCCTTCCCTGCTGACTATGGATCAGCAGCACAAAGTACACATGCTTCCAAAAAACATATTGCTTACGGCACAAAACAGCAATTGATTCAGGTCTCATCTGTCTAAGCAGTTTTTACTTTTCTTCTTCCATCTGTCAAAGAAGTGTCAGTGGGGGTCCCAGGGCGACTGTTACACGTTAGAAGATATACAATTAAAAAAAAAAAAGCAGTGTTGATTGGCCAAAGCCATACCCTGCAAGCAATTTCAAGAGGTAAATTTAAGCCATCGAAAGAAGGATCTTCAAGATAAATATATCTGCACAGCCCCAGCCAAGAAGTTTACTGCAGTACACACTGTTTGTATGGCAGTGCCTTTAACATCTTTATTTGAAAATGGCCCTACTTCGTGTAAGGTGTTACTCAGGGGTTCCCAACTCCAGTCCTCGAGAATCCCCCCCCCCCCCCCCCACAGGTCAGGTTTTAAGGATATCCCTGTTCAGTCTCCAACTGAGCCACTGATTGAGACATCTGGGCTTAACAGTGATATCCTTAAACCTGACCTCTTGGGGGTCTTGAGCACTGAAGTTGGCCCACCCTTGGTGCAGGTTGTTCTTTCTGAAGGGAACACTGAAAGTCTCTATCTTATCAGACATTCATTTCCATACACTGTCTTGTTTTGGATGGAATCACGGTTACTTCTCAAGGAGAGGGAATAATTAGGGGCTGTTACATTGCCCGTGGAGCAGCAGATTCCCCAAGTAGGATTGTCGGGTACAATACAAGGAGCTGTCAAAATAACTATTCATCCCATGGGCAGTACTAAGGACTCGGGCCATCCCTTAAGGTTGGAGGAAAGGAGATTTCACCAGCAACAAAGGAAAGGGATCTTTACAGTAAGGGCAGTTAGAATGTGGAATTCATTACACACGGAGACTGTGATGGCAGATACAATAGATATGTTTAAAAAAAGTCGGACGTCTTTTTAAAAAGGAAAGGTATACAGGGATATACCAAATAAGTATACATGGGAAGGATGTTGATTCAGGGAGTAATCTGATTGAAAATAATTGGAGTCGGGAATTAATAAATGTTTCCCTTATGAGATATTAAATGATATTTCACTGGTTTTTTTGTGTGCCTTCCTCTGGATCAATATACTGTAAATACAAATATATATATATATATATAAAAACTGAAATGATTGTCTGTGTTGTTGTGCGTTTTCTGATTGGTTGGCCCCTCTCTCTGGCGCGCTCTCCCATTGGCTGAAGGGCGGGGTGTCGTCACACACAGGGGCACACAGACAAACTACCATCCTCCTCACTCGGCGACAAGCTACCATCCTCCTCACTCGGCTCTTCTGCAGGTAACCCTCCCCCTGGCGCTTCTCCTCACCCAGCCACACCCAGGAGCGCCGCGGACAGGGTGTGGAAGGAGCGCCGGGGATGGGGGGGGGGGGCCCCGAGGACGGATGTGGAAGAAGCGCTGGGGACGGGGGGGGGGGAGGAGCGCCGGGGAGGGAGGGAGGGGGGAAGGAGCGCCGGGGACGGGGGGGGTGGAAGGAGCACCAGGGACGAGTGCCGGGACAGGGGGGGGGACCAAGCGCCTGGGGTAGGGGGGGAAGCAGGGGGGGAGTGCTGTGAGGTGTGGGGGGGGGGGGAAGAGTGATGAGGGATGCAGGAGGGCAGTGATGAGAGGTGCGGGGGGGAGTGATGTGTGGTGCGGGGTGGCAGGAGAGTGATGTGTGGTGCAGGGGGGGGAGGAGAGTGATGTGGGGTGCGGGGGGGGAGGAGAGTGATGTGGGGTGCGGGGGGTGGAGAGTGATGTGGGGTGCCGGGGGGGGGGGAGAGTGTTGTGGGGTGCCGGGGGGGAGAGTGATGTGGGGTGCGGGGGGGAGAGTGATGTGGGGTGCCGGGGGGGGGGAAGAGTGATGTGGGGTGCAGGGGGGTGGGGAGAGTGATGTGGGGTGCAGGGGGAGGAGAGTGATGTGGGCTACAGGGGGAGGAGAGTGATGTGGGGTGCAGGGGGGAGAGTGATGTGGGGTGCAGGGGGGAGAGGGATGTGGGATGCAGCGGGGGAGTGATGTGAGGTGTAGGGGGGGAGAGTGATGTGTGGCGCTGTGAAGGGGGGGCGGAGCTTAACGGGGGAACAGAGCTGGAAATGGGGGGGGGGAATGGAGCTGGGGAGGGGAGCAGAGACAGAGGGGAGCGGGAAAATTAAATCCTTTGCAAGCCGGGTATATCGTATAGGATAAAAGTATCTGTCGTATAAATTTAGCATAGGTTGAACTTGGACGTATGTCTTTTTTGCAACCTCATCTACCATTTAACTATTATGATGGAAGAGTTTAGTGACAGTCCTACAAACCTAGTTAACAACATAACTTTGCAAGACTTAAAGCAGCAGTCCAAACTGCCATTCTTTTTTAATTTTATTTTGTCCCCTTTAATATGTGCATCAATACAATCCACACAATGATAAGTAATTAGCTAAGTTGCCGATCGATCAGTTCTCCTGTGATCGATCGGCGAAGATTTGGTTCTGGGGTTCACTAAATGGCTTGTCAGTGCAGCAGAAGAGGCCCAAAGATGCAAAGTTCTGTGGGGAAGATCATGTGACCAGGCAGTCACTAGATACAATTGGTGCCCTGCTAGAGAGAGGGCAGGGCTCAAAAAAGGGTGTGCCAGAGCCTGTCTCAGAGGAAGGGAGTGTGACTTTGTAAATGGTTGCTATAGAAACAAAAAAGTTTGTTACATTATAATACATTAAAAATGTAATTCAGACTTGTTTAAGAAAAAATACTACAAGTATTTCTCATAGTACAGAACTGATTAATTAATTTAAAAAAAAAACACATGTAGGATATTGCTTGGACTGCAGCTATAATATACCCATTACATTCAAAATAATAAATGAGCTAGGTTAAAGCCTTTGGGTGGCTCATGATGTAGTGGGGATGTCCTGGGCTTAATGCTCCTTGAGACACCTCTTCCGCGGCGAGCGTTGTGATCGTGATGTGCCGGAGAGGCGGTGGCTGTTAACTAACTCCCTTCGGTTCTAAGAAGGACTTTCCCCCCCCTCTATCGATAAACACAGCCAAGTGCTTCTATGGCAAGATGGAATCTTCTTGCCGTTCTATCTACATTTACAGAATATCCACTCAATCAATTCCTTTGTGTGCAGTAATCGCCGATCTCTGCTGCACTTTGTAACCACACATCAGTAAAAACTCCATACTTACTGACAATTCCTAGAACACTGAGCGTTTCCCTGCGCTCATAACAATATCCCAATAAAACACCCATTCTCTCAATGCACATTTTTATTAAAAACCTTGCATTATCCCAGATCCATAGGAATGTTTTGTTTTTTTAAATTAAATTAAAACACTAGCATGCCCCATATAAATGTACATATGAATACAATAATTCTTCAACAATTGGATATTTTCTTTTTTTTCTTTCAGGTTTGCCCTGAACAAGAAATGCCACAAAATTGCACGTTTTCGGTGTGCAAAAGGTGACACGGAGTGCTCATTTGCATGTCATTACCCAGAATCCCTGGCTGCAGAGGAAGCAGTGTATGCTAAGCGATAATGGGGAAAAGCAGCGTTGCAGACCTTTGAATTGAATGCAGCTTTATCAGCACAAAAAAACAGCATTTCCCACAGCTATCAGTTGGTCATATTCATCTTTGAGTATTTCATTTACAGAATTCAGTGGCTAGAGAAATATTTGGTACGAGTAAAAATGTGTCTTTTTCACTCTTTGAATATATGTTGAGTTGCTAAAAAAAAACAAAAACATCATTTTCATGCATTTCCTTTCATGGAACCCTATGTTTAACATTAAACTAGAACTAAATAGAAGTAAAATCATTACAGACACAAACATCTTTACAATTTAGATGTTCTAATTCTTGTATGTTATTAACACACAATCTTTTAAAAAGATGAAATACTAGAATGAGTAGCACTCATCCAATACATTGAGGTTAAGCAAACAGTTAAACCTAGGCACATTAGCATATTTGTATTTTTTTTTAAACTTATTTTAAGAGATCTCTTGTTGCCCATTGCAGTGTTTTCATTTTCTAAATCTGGCGCACCGATCAGGAGAGAGAAGTGTTTGAAATAATGAGTGTCCGGGAGGTTAAAATGGAGCTCTCCCCATAGCCCCGTGCAGGCTAAAAGGTTACCATGGTAACGTCAGGAGCAACAGATAAAGACAATGATTTTTTAACACTAAGAAAAAATGCAATAAAAAGAGCAGGTCTCACTCAGTGGGCAAAATGCCAACATTATACGAGTTAAACTCATATAGGCTTCAAGGGCGGGGATTTCTGCTTTAAAACCGCTGTATTGCTTTGAATTTTTATTTTTAGTATTATTATTACAGAATTGGGGCAGGGGGTCTCTGGAGATGAACTGTGTTCATTTCAGTTTTGGGGACCCCCTGCTTACAGAGTTACCTTCGTAGCAGAATCTCGGGATGCAGGGGGTCCCCGTAGCCGAAATAAAGACAGTTCAGCTCCAGAGACCCCCTGCGACAATCCTTGTTCTGCAGCTTTTCAAAGTGCACTGCTTTTTTTTTTTTTAGATACTGTTCCTAGAATAAAGCTTTCTGTGCAACCATTTTCAGCACCACAGTTAGGAGACAAAAGGAGGTAGAACGAGAATGATTGCCCAATTTTCTGTTGAAACTGCCACGGAATCTTCCGTAACATATAAATGTTCTAAAGGTAGAGCTTCTTAACGCGAGCCCTCAACAGGTCAGGTTTTCTGGCTATCCTAGCTGTGGCACAGGTGGCTCAATCAGTGGCTCAGACTGACTGATCGTGCCACCTGTGCTGAAGCAGGGATATCCTGAAAACCTGACTTGTTGGGGGCGGGGGGGGGTAGGGAGGTGGTCTTGGGGGCTGGAGTTAAGTACCCCTGTTCTATTGGAACCCCTTAAAATCGCATTTTCGCCAACATAATATAGTAAAGTGCTTCTGAAAGATGACGACTAATGCAGACAAACTTGTAATCCCTAAATATCATCATATAAGGACGGCTTTGACTTCAAAATGTAAGCTGCACAGCAGTATAATACTAATAAAACCTCTCACCGTTATGGAAAGATCAGGGTAGACTTAACCATCAACATAGTTACGTCACTGCTGATCTCGTGTACAAGTGCGTATTCCAATGGAGAATGTAGGAGGCTTTTTGGCAGGTATTACATAGCAAAGGGGACCTGCTCCGGGTTTATCCCATTGCAGTAATGAGAAGTACAACGTGACGTTATGGGGTCACACTGCCTCGTATGTATGTATGTGTCTTTATTTGTACAGAGGCGGCACACTTTATTCGAAGTGGGCTGGAGCCGCAAGCCGGGAGGTGTCCCGGCTTGCTCGTTGCTTTCCCTCGGCGTGCCGCGCGTCATAGATGCGCGGTCACGCTTCATCGGGAGCGTGCGCGCACGGCGCGCGTGCCCAGGGCTCCCCGAGGGAGCCCTGGGTTGCTCCTAATGTGGGGGTTGCGGTGGGGGGCTCCGGGGGACCCGGCGGACCCGGAGAGGGGAGGGGGAAGCCCCGATCGGAGGACCGATCCCCCGGCGCGCGCCCGGTTTCTGTTGCGGCCGAGACCAGGTAAAGCTTCTAATAAACTCGGTCGCAACAGTATAGCAACAGAGAAAGATGATCCAGGGCTCTACGGATTTTTAGCAAAAGAATTTATTCATAACTAGCTGAGAGACCCGGCGTTGCCCGGGATGTAAATCCATAATAGGTAGTATTATTTATAAATAGGGGAACAATAGGATGACTATTTGGTGGGAAAGGATGTATAATGATGTTGAAAAGAAACATGGAAGAAAATGTAATACGATGTTGTTTAAAAATGGTTTATTGTAAACACACCACAGTACAATGTATATTTTGGTGACCTAAGTGATGTAAAAATGTGAGGTGTGTGGTGAGGCCGAAAAGTTGTGTATTATGAATAAATTATTTTGCTAAACACCCGTGGCGCCCTGGATCATCTCTCCTGTTGCTGTATACTTGGATTGCCGCAGATAGGCCATCCATGAACCAGGAGTTCCGGCATTGTGCGCAAGTATCGCGTTTATTTGCACTGTTTTGGTGTGCTACACACACACAGACCTTTTATTTGTAGAGCGCCATTAATGTACACAGCTTCACAGCAGTAATAGTTACAATCATATAAATAATAAGATACAAGTAACACAAAGGGAAGAAGCGCTTCAGAGTTAAAAGTAACATTTAGGAAAAGGAGTCCCTGCTCCCAAGAGCATACAGTCTAATCTTCCAGTATGCCCACCCATACAGGGTCAAAGTGAAAAAATGACAGTTGTATACCCCCCCCCCCCCCCCCATGGTCACTTGTACAGCGTCAAGCAATACCCGTGTGCCTCCTACATCCTGTTACAGCATATTATCTACAAGCTCACTGCAATACATGACCTGCTCATTTCCAATGCTCAACCTCCTAGCCATCACAGAAACCTGCCTCACCCCTCCTCTTCTCTCCCCCCCCCCCCCCCCCCCCCCCCCGACACCGCCTCTCCTGCTGCTATCTCCTATGGTGGTCTCTTCCCCCAGCCCCACCCCCAGAGAATAGAGAGGGCATACTACATCCTCCACATCCAACTCCCCACCCCCTCCGACCCCATTGGGACTAACTGGGTGGCTAGACCAATCTCCATCCTATGTAACATCCCCCCCTCCACGCCGTAACGCCCCGCCCCCCCCCCAAATAAAACTTGATGACTACAGCTGTCAGACGGGGCCATTGACCAATCTGACCCACACCTTATCCTACAATGAGCAGCCTCATTACCTTCTTATTCCAACATTAGCCGTCATTCCCTCTAGACTGTAAGCGCTCACGGGCAGGGCCCTCATTACCTCTTTGTATCTGCTTGTGCACGTTTGTCCTCACCTGTATGTAGTTGTTTATGTCATATACATTACTCTGTACCACCATTGTATCGCGCTGCCGAATACGCTGGTGCAAAGCAATACTAAATAGCATCAGGGTTAGGATAGCACCACCAGGATAAACGGAGGACAAAAAACCTGCAGTACTGGGAGAGCCATTATAACGCTCTTTCGTTACCAAGGGCGGTTTATTGACGAGACTCCGTTTGCCGTAATCACAACCGAGTGAAGGGATGCACGTTGCACAAGCCTGACAGCAAAGACTTGCCTAAAACCTCCTATAAGTAATTACCATATCATGTCAATTCTATATAGAACACGCCTATTTAGCATGATAAAAAAAAGTGATCTGCAGAAAGCCACTGAGACGTAGAGGAGAACTGTTTCGTGGTGACGGATTCTCAACTCATCGCCTCCCTTTGGGAAGCAGCTCAGCCAGGCCATGATTTGGGGGTTATCAAGCAGTAACCTGGATGTGTATTCTCATGGCAGCCAATTTATTGTTCATTACTAAAATCAGGCGTGGGCGGGTTTCCTCTGGAGGAGTCACATTATCCCCTCTACAATTACTGCCGTATCTCTGGCAAAACAAATCTATTTTGTCAGGCACACAGAGGACAGAAATGTTGTATTCTTTGCCTGTTTCGACTAATAAAAGGCATCAAATCCCAGACTTTTCCTCGGAAGGATCACCACACAGCGATTCTGTATTGAATGAGTGTTGTCTAATATTCTGTTATTCTGTTTCAGTCTGTGCATCAAGACTATTTTGGAGCAAAACAAATGCATTTTGACACTCCCCCAACAGTATGTATCAAAGTAATTTTGCCTCAGCTTGCACCTAGGGCAGAGTTCGTAGGTGGAGTTAGGGGGAGTTACATGGTACACCGATTATAATGAGATGTGTCACATTCTGCGTCTCTCTGCCCCAGCGTGTGATTTGAGGGGTGTCAGTAGGAGGAGTTGGGGGGAGTTATATCGTACACCGATTATAATGAGATGTATCACATTCTGTGTTGCTGCCCCAGCGTGTGATTTGAGGGGCGTCAGTAGGAGGAGTTGGGGAGAGTTACATGGTGCACAGATTATAATGAGATGTATCACATTCTGCGTCTCTGTCCCAGCGTGTGATTTGAGGGGTGTCAGTAGGAGTTGGGGGGAGTTACATGGTGCACAGATTATAATGAGATGTATCACATTCTGCGTCTCTGTCCCAGCATGTGATTTGAGGGGTGTCAGTAGGAGGAGTTGGGGGGAGTTACATGGTGCACAGATTACAATGAGATGTATCACATTCTGTGTCTCTCTGCCCCTGCGTGTGATTTGAGGGGTGTCAGTAGGAGGAGTTGGGGGGGAGTTACATGGTGCACAGATTATAATGAGATGTGTCACATTCTGCATCTCTGCTCCACTCATTTTGACCCCAAAAAATCCTCCACATCTCAAGTAAGTCTAAAATTCTGCATCATACGTACTGTAAGAAACTGTCCTTACATAAGCTGCAGCTGTGCCTCCCAAAGAATGAGCAGTGTGCGTCTAAACACATTTTCCCTACATTGATACATACACCCCAATATCTTCAGGCTGCTGTTTGTAGCATGTGTCTTATTTTGGAAGGTGAACAACCCATAGAAACAACAGTAAATCGGATGAAGAATCCAGTGTTGGTTTGAAACATAGGCCTGTATCCAATAAACTTTGTGGCTTCAAGTGTCCCTGCCCAGCAGAAGATTCATAGCATATTGAATTGAGACCACTGGGCCTTTATACTTGCAAACAGCACAAATGAAAAACCATCATTTGGAGCAACTGCACAGAATTAAGCTTACTTAGACGAAAATTTATTTAAGTTTCCGGCAGAATTTATGCTGCATCAAATATTAATTTTAGAGAAAAAACAAACAAAAAACAAAACCTCAAACACCTGAAAGCAATTGCGCAAATCTCATTTGTAAAATTAAATCAATTTAGAATTGGATGATACCTACATTTGCTATGTATAAACCCATTTTATTCCCATGGATGCTCGCTTTACTGTTTAATTAGATGCCAGCTAGGAAAGGAAAACGCTTTGTACACTCTGGGGTTATGTAAATCAATGTCAACATTTACTAGAAGAGCCTGTTAAGTTTAAAGGGCTCTTAGGAGGACGTGTATATTGTGTATGCCATATTCTTCACGGTTCAGCTTAGGAAGGTCAAAATACACCTTCCAATTTAAATTTTAAAAAGTTATTTATTAGTTTATTTACTAATTCAGTCTTGAAAGGTTTGAAACATTCAGCAGCTCTCCTGGGTACGCTGTAAGGTTTAAAATAAAATAAAAAATAAGGTTGAAGCAGGGGTCTCCAGAGCTGCGTTGGTTGCAGCCCTGGGGACGGACCCCCTGCTTCCAGAGATACTTATGTCCATAGGTGCTGCCGGTATCTCTATCTACTGTTTAAATGTCTCACGTCACGTGGGCCAATAGGAAGCCGCAAGGGATGATGTCACGGTTTCCTATTGGCCCATGGGACATTTGAGCCGCCATTATATTAGCCCAGTCGGAGCACCCCCTTCTGAGATAAGTATATTGGGGAGCATGGGGTTCCCCCGGAGCTGAAATCAATGCGATTCAGCGCCAGAAACTCCCTTGCTGCAAACCTATTACAAATTAAAATAAATAAATAAAGTGTCTACTGGAGTGTTCCTTTAACCCACAAAAGTTTCAACATTCCCCCACATTTTGGGGAGCAAAACCCCAGCCCCTTATTAAATATGCTGTGAAGCGGATTGCCAGAAACGGAGCTGAGCTCCTGTCCAACAATGGGCAGCGGCTTCACAGAAAGGACACAGGAGGTCAGAGGTCATGTCTTTTTCTCTGGCACAAAACCAATTCTAGTTAAAAAATAAAAACAATAAAGGAAAAGTGTCTGCCATGTGAACGTTCGCCAGTACCAATAATGTAATCCCACCTAAACGCTCCAATACGGGATGAAAATCCTTTTCTGTGTTGAGAAAAAATGAAAGATCCACAGTAAGTGAAATTCTGAGTTTGTGTGGAGCCCTCTACTACAGCAAAAATACCCCACGCGGCAAAATCACCGGCTCCGCAAGCAAACCCCCCCAGTTTGAAGTCAGAAAGCGTCCGCCGGTGTTCCTGCAGGTGCTCCCTGACCGACGTTCCTGCAGGTGCTCCCTGACAGGCGTTACGTAGGCGCTCCCTGACCGGCGTTCCTGCAGATGCTCCCTGACCGGCGTTACGTAGGCGTTCCTGCAGGTGCTCCCTGACCGGCGTTACGTAGGCGTTCCTGCAGGTGCTCCCTGACCGGCGTTACGTAGGCGTTCCTGCAGGTGCTCCCTGACCGGCGTTATGTAGGCGCTCCCTGACCGGTGTTCCACTGGCGATTGTAAGAGAAATGGATGGGGGGGAAATGCTTTACACCGGGGGCGTGCAAACTTTCTGTGCTGCGCCCCCCCTGTGCTCACGCCCCCCCCCCTTACCTAATATCTAGTCTCAAATGACACACAGGGTCATGTGACATCACAAGACCCCCGCGGCATCATTTGACTCACGTTGCTATAGCGACACGCACATCACATGCCGAAGATAAGGTAGGAGAAGTCCGCGCCACCCCCCCCCCCCCCAGAATAATCTTGTGCCCCCCACTTTGCGCACCCCTGAATTTTACACGGCCTACACCTGCGGAAGATTTTTATGTCTGCCAATTTCTGGTGTCTGAACATGTCCTGGTTTGTCCGCGGTGACAAAGTACTGAGATGTCTGAGCTGAAGCCAAGTAATGTCATCAGGATGGGGATATACAAAATAGCAAGCCAGCCCTCGCAAATGCCATTAAACGCGTATTGTCGCATTGTTGCATACTGTATCTGAAACACGTATTGCCGCATTGTTGCATACTGTATCTGAAACACGTATTGTCGCATTGTTGCATATCTGAAACCCGTATTGCCGCATTGTTGCATATCTGAAACCCGTATTGTCGCATTGTTGCATATCTGAAACCCGTATTGCCGCATTGTTGCATATCTGAAAAACTTGGTCTCATTGTTGTGTGTACCAAATTATATTGTCACATTGTTGCATACATAAAACCTGCATTGTCACATTGTTGTGTACATGAAACCTGTATTGTTGCATTGTGGCGCACTGTACATGAAACAGGTCGTATAATTGCGATGCATTTTCACTCCACTGAATGTAAGTAGAAGATACACTTGTACTTGAAAGGAAAAATGATTGAGAAAAAGTTGATGTTTTCTGTAACACACCAATACTACTCACTTATACAGGAATGTCTGGTTATTCTGGTTCCACTGCATGGTTCTGTACTTATTTAGCCTCTGCTTATAAAAATAGTCAGGTTTAAACCTGTTCAAAAGATTTAAAGGTGTAGCCACACTTGGCGACATGCAATGAGGATGCACATGAAACTGAAAGCACTCTGCTACTATATTTATCCGCTTCTTGGCTATTTTGAACAATGGTTTCACACTTTAAGATATGTTTCGTAGCTTTATAAATGTAGGCCCTGTCACGGGAGACCAGGCCAGTTACACCTTGTTATCCGGATCATACCTTGAGCAAAACAAGATCATGAAATAAAATTGTAATTTATTCACTTAAAATAGGCATACACACTGATACACAAAATACAGGCAAAAAGACACACTTACTTGGGAACTGGGATAACAACCTAACAATTTCCTAGGTGCAGGGAATTCTTAATTAAGGATTTTCCCCTGATACCAGTTGCAAAAAAAGGATAGAAAATTCCAGGCAGCTTTAGCTGAAGCAGCCCTTTCTTGCTGGAAACTTGCAAAAAACCCCAAAACTTTAGAATCTTGAGAGAATCTAAAAACTTGGGAGAATCTGAAAATCTGAGCTGTGTAAGGGTTTATAAAACCTCTCAGTTTCATTCCCAAAAACCTACAGCCCAATCAAAAGCGTGAGAAATTTCTCAGTAGCCAATCAGAGAAGGGCTCGCCTGTCTTATGATGTCAGAGACAGGGGCATGGCTATGTTCTGGGAGGACTCTGCAGGGTCTGACAGAACCCATACGGCTGTTGGGGCCTTTTCCTCTGCCCCTCCTTGCTACCAAATGGTCTTGACACCTCCATATCCTGGATTCCCCTTGAGGCCACATGGCGGGGTAGCCATCATGTCTCCTATGCAAATGGCTAAGGCTGACTGCATGGATTTTATACTGTATGTATAACACCCTCTGAACCTTACTTTAATAAAGTATAAACCTAGGTGGCCCTAAATGCCCCTAAACAGGTCAGGTTTTCCTATACTTTACAGGAGACTTCCATAACCCACAACCCAATACAAGTTTTGGGACACCGTGGCACTAACTGGGATACCCCTATGTTACCTAGGGATCCCCGCAGCTACAGGAACACTTTTCATCCCTGTGCCTCATTTTACTGTGCACAAAGCATACTGTACATGTACTTAACACACTTTGTTAATAAAATATACACTTTAAGAATCCTATGTCTTTCTGGTATGGGAAATAGAATTAAAAACTGCACTCCACTTTTCACCAGCCATATTCCCTGCACACTGTTGCATAGACTTAGTATGGATTCTAAGAATCCCCTCACAACCTTAGATGTATGGTTGGAGCTCTAAGAACCCCTAGACCGGTTCTGGATGACCTGGGCATTTACTGGGGATCCCCATTAACCTAGGGACCCCATGACTGTTACAGTGACACCTCACATCCCTATGCCCCTTTTACTTTTCTGGTCTGCGCTGAAGCAGGGGAACCTCTAGTGGTGAGTCGCAAAAGCGTTTTCAAGGGGAGAGATTACCGAGACCACGTGTCTACATGCATCCAGGATTCCTGGGTACATTTTTAGGAGAATCAGTAACTCTGGGCCCTGGCTAGACACAATCTGACAACACTTTCTCCGAAACCCCCCTTGAAACTCATACCACAGCAATCTCTGCTTGCTGGCACTCCTGGAAAGGCAAAAACCACATAAAATACTTTATGATCGCACATTACAGGTTATGCATGTACAAACCCTGAGCTCAGGAGCCGACACTCTATAAACCCAACACATGGATCAGGGGTAACCAAACGGGCTTAAACCTTTGATAGCCTGGCTACCCCCTGCCGTCACAGGCCCTAACTGCAGACAGAAGCGCACTAAATACTGTATAATACAAAGCACGCAATGATTCCCAAGCTACAGTATAAAGCAGTTTATAGAAAGTAACAAAAAAGGTTATGTTGGGACAAAAACCCTCCACTATACAGGGTACATTAAATAAAAATACCACAGGGTTTGTCATTTTTTTTTTCTTACCCGCCATAAGGTTTTTAATGTCTGGTTATACCCACTACCAGATTCACGTTGCATCGCCAGCAACCAACCTCGCACCGAAAAAAAACAAAAGGTTGCAATGGCTGTCTGTGAGCAGGGTTACAGGCTTTGCACTTCTTTAACAAAGGCTGGGCTGAAAAGCAGTTAACACGGCAGGAATTAGCTTATAGGGGTCCAAGTGGTAACATTTCTCCAGAAAATAATGGCGCCAAGTGCAGCGACACTGAGCATTCTGTATTATTGCTGACCACACACAGACATCGGCAGGGAATACAGTGTTTATTATATTTTTATATTCCCGTGTGTTTGCGTGTCCATGTCACGCCTCCTCAAGAAAAAACGGAAATATGTAAGGCTGCATTACAAAAGGAAGACATCAGATCGCCAACAAAGGAAAGGGTTCTTTACAGTAAGGGAAGCTACAATGTGGGATTCATTACCCATGGAGACTGTGATGGCAGATACAATAGAGATGTTCAAAAAAGGCTGGGCATCTTTTTTAGAAAGGGAAGGTATACAGGGATATACCCAATAATTAAACATGGGAAGGATGCTGATCCAGGGATTGGCAATACTGGAGTTAGGAATGAATTAATTTTTCCCTTATGATGTATCATTGGATGATATGTCACTGGGTTTTTTTTGCCTGCTTTCGTCTGGATCAATACACTGTAAATACATATATAGGATACAGTATCTGTCGTCTAAATTAAGCATAGGTTGAACTTGATGGACCTATGTCTTCCTTCAACCTCATCTACTATGTAACTATGTAACCTTCAACCTCATCTACTATGCAACTATGTAACCAATGGTACCATACCAGCATTTGACTTCCTTTGCCAAAACATTCGATGGTTGGCTCCACAGTGCCGGGATTCCCACTGACCTTTTTGCTCTGCTATTCCCAATGAAAACGCTGCATAAAAATAGATCATTTTCCATCCCTGCAGTTACAGCTATAAAGCGCGGGCAGGGTTCAGGGACGGGCCAATCCCCTAAATTGAAATCAATATTGTTTTGGCAACCTCTGAACTGTAGCTTGGAACAAGCCCTGTGCTTTCTGTTGGGGCACTCTCCCATGACCACAATCCCCAGAAGCTTCTGAGAACTGCCCGACATGATCTTGGACGCTCCATTCTTGTGGCGCAGGAATAAAAAACATAAAGCTTGCGCATTGCTAAGATATCTGAAAGCTGCCATGTACTTGGGTTGCTGCGTTCTGCGATGCCGCCCCACTGAAATTCTCCGGCTGCCAGTAGTCATGCAGTAAGCCAATAAAAAGTTTGCCAGTACCCACAGTACTTGTAGTAATGGGCAACTCATGCCAGCTATTTGCTGATACTTGGCTGGAACCACACGTCAAAGTTCCCCCTCAAACCAGCAATTTACATCTCAGTCAAAAAGCCCCCCTTCCCTTCAAATGAACTATTTGCACTGCATAACGATACTGAGATACTCTGCACAACTCCAGTCCTTGAGGGCCGCAAACAGGTCAGGTTTTCAGGATATCCCTACTTCAGCACAGCTGGCTAAATTAGTGGCCCAGTATAATGCTGCTTTTCTGACACAGTGTAGCAACCAAAACCGGCTTTTCCCCTGTAGTGACAACGTTTGGAAGCAGCAGTAGGGTATTGTACTTGGGAGACGGGAGGAGGGTAATGACTGGAAGATTGCTTGGGAATGCATTCTACTGTAACCTGAACCGTTATACATCGCAGTGATGCCTCAAGGACCCACGGTCTTCGAACCAAATGATCCTTAATGGCGTTTTGGCTTTCCGACAGCGCAAGTGCCAAACCCTTACATACACAGTGCTAACATATGTCATACTGCGGAGTGCCAAAGTGACTTATTTAGGAAACAATGTCAGCCCACGGCTGCTCTGCTGTTTGTCCAGGCAGAGGTTCCAAGTGTTGCCAGTAACAAATGACACACCCCACATCTCCACCGCGATCAAAACGCTTTAAAGAAGTAGAATAGATGACATTGCGCAGGATAAACTGTGAACGTGCCACAGCAGGGTCATTGTAACCATTCGCATTGGGCATGTGAAGAATTAATTATTGCAGGGGTGCGCAAAGTTTTTAACTTGCGCCCCCCCCCCCCCCCGCCTCCTGCCCCCTCTCCTCCGGCGTCAAATGACGTCACGGGGTCATGTGACACCCGCGGGGTCATTTGCAGCTGGTTCACATGGCGACGTGTCACTGAAGATCTGGTAAGTGAAGCTGCAGAGACTCACGCGGTCCCTCAGGCACATAATTTAAGTGCCTTGGGCGAGAGCGGGGGACCTCTGTAGGCAACGCGCCCCCCCTGGAAATTCTCCCACCCCCCTGTGGGGCGCGCCCCCCCCCCCCCCCCCCACTTTGCGCATCGCTGAATTACAGCATTCAGTCTCTGCTATATCCCTTTGGTATAATTCAGTAGGCCTAGAACGGTGGCGATGGTAATGAGGAACACAGTGCAAAGCAGGGGTGCTCAACGCCAGCCCTCAAGAACCCCCTCCCCCCCAATCACCCCCCAATAACCGCCTCTCCCCCTTCCCCCCCCCCAACCTCCCACCCCCCAAAAGGTCAGGTTTTCAGAATATCCCAGCTTCAGCACAGGTGGCTCAAATCAGACTGCGCCTCTGATTGAGCCAGCTGCTGGGCCTGATTGAGCCCCCTGTGCTGAAGCAGGGACTGATTGAGCCACCTGTGCTGAAGCAGAGATTTCCTGCAAACTTGACCTGTTGCGGGGGGGCTTGAGGACTGGTGTTGAGCACCCCTGGTGTAAAGGATCTGGTTTTAATCTAATGTTTTTTTGTCGAATGCTTTTGACACGCTACAGTACATATATGTATCCCACAACATTGTTTCCCCTCCCCCCCGGTATATTTCACGTGTATAACATGTTACAAAACGTAGCTACAGTACAGAACTCGGCTGTACTTCATTTCAGAGAGAAAGTCATGTTGAAGTAACATTTGAATAACCATTTCTTTCTAATGACTGCAGTTAGCCTTCCGTTTTTATGCCGTTTATCTGAGCGAGACTTTCTAGCAGTTTCCCCAAAGGGAACGGACCAGCAAATAAGACAAGACTGGAAGTGCCACAAGAGTATCGCAAAGTGGGGAAGCAAAATACTTTTTAATATTTGTACCAAATATATATGCGTTACCTTGCCAGTGAGTCTCCAATTAAAAACAACATTGCAATTAGCTGCTTAAGCAACTGCAACGGAAGCAGAGCGCCCAGAGGGCCACTTAGAGACCTTTTTGGGCTGAATTGAAAAGCCCCGAAGATGGAATCTATTATCCAATTGGATACTAACTGATTCTTTTCCCCCCAAACATTCTTTTTAGAGATTGCGACTACGGAACCTTGAAACCATGTGCGTGCGTGCAGGTCTCTCTCAGAGTCAACTCGGGGGTATCCCCCAAACAGGTCCATGATATCCCTCTGATTGAGCCACCTGTGCTGAAGCGGGAATATCATGAAAACCTGACCTGTTGAGAGGGGGTGGGGGGGGGGGTCTTGAGGACTGGCGTTGAGAACCCCTGAGTTAATTAATTCTGAACATACAGTAATCCTTTTATTTATGAGAAATCCATCTTAGTACCATGTAATATTATGATTTAGAGGGTTTTCTTTTTTTTGCGCAAGGGTATATAAAAAAAAAAAAAGATTTTAAAATCTTCTTTTCAGTCAATTGCCATCACCACAAAGCTATATAAAGAAAACACGACGTGTTATCAGTAAACATTCCTCTCTTATTTACCTTAAAACTAAGATCCACCCACTGAACAACCGGCAGTAGGACAAAAGTGATCTACCACACGTTCATGCCTTTTATAAACAATATCAGAAAAAATAGAGATATGTTCAAATATCTTTTTATAAACTTTGAATGTCTTCATCGTACCAAATTGGTTTGTCTCTTGTGCAACGTCCCAAAATTCCTCGGATAAAATGATTTTTTTTTTCTTTTGTAAAAATTGTTATGATGCCATCATTAGACAAATGGGTAGGTGTGTAGAATAATACGTAGCGGTCAAGAATAAATAAATAAATCTCACTGGACCAGTTTAAAAACAAAAAAACATCATCCCACTGACAAATGGTGCTTCCCACCCCCTCCCCTTTATTCTGGGTGGGAAGCAGGGGGACCCTGGACCTAAACCCCATTGGTTTCACGAGGTACTTCCCAGTAAAGTTAAGGTTGGTACTTCCTGGTTTTTAAATCCCAGAGTCGCGATGGCCGATAGGTAGCCATGGCGGATGGTGCAGGAGATTCCAACCACCGTTGGGTTCCCCTTGGAGGGGCCTGCCAAGCGTTACCTTTATCAGTAAGAATCTCGGGAAAGCAGGGTGTCCCATAGCTGAAAAACACAATGTTTCCGTTCCATGGTACCCTGGAGAGGGGGGGAGAGCGACTTCAAGAGAAGTTGCAGCGAACTCCATTGACATTTTAATGTTATTGTTCACTACGGCCTTTAAGAGGCAAGTATATGTTACAACCATCAACCGTGTGAAACACGTACACTTCGTCTCTAGAGAACCCTCATGCTAGTCCAAAATAATCTTAGGAGAGAGAATAAGCAGAAGTATTGAAGGAACGTACAGTAGAGTGTGGATCTCACCACTAAGAACTTCTACGCACTTCTAACGATCTCCACTGTCATAAATGACATTAGGCGGCTGCCGCCTGATTCATGTCAAGCGTGCAGTCTGCATTTAAAGTTGCCCCGAGGCAGCGAATCAAATGGGGTTCATTGAACTCGTAGTCATTCAGAAGCTCAGCTTGGGGTCAGAAGTATTAAGTTCTATACTCACTGAAAACATGGATTGCTTTGTAATATATAGCAAAACGAGGAAGTCTAAAAAAAAAAAACAACTGTTTACAATGAAGACAGAACTGCCATAGTCTTCGTACTTGCTACACAGAGGATCAAAGTGGATGCTGACATTTGAATGGGATTTTTCACTAACCCTGCCCGCAATGCGTTCTTGAGCCCTCTGCCTGCAAAAGGTTTAAAGTCAGTATATTTGTAAGCCCCATTTTTCTCATGCTACAGCCGGAGGGGCGGGCAATATATGGCGGGTCATATGACAGCGTTCCATGTGGCACCGAAACGTTGACTTATGACAATAAAACACAAACTATTGAATCAAGACTGGAGTGGCACAGTGGCACAGCAGAAGGAGCGTCTCGAAAGGGTAAAGACACCAACTCTGATAACAATGATACTGAGTGTGAAGCAGGGGAACCTGGTTTAATTCCTGGTGTCAACTCGTTGTGACCTTGGGCAAGTCACTTTATCACCCTGTGCCTCAGGTAGCAAAATCAAAGAAATGGGAGAAATGTGTTATATGAAATAAGGTTATTATTTCTTTTGATGCAGATATATGGCGGGGCCCACCAGTAATACAAGGGTTTAGCACTAACACGTGAAAAAATAAAATAAAAAAAGACAACCAAGTCCCTGGCGCAAAATGACAATATAATACCAGTCCCAATGTATGGCTGAGAGCCAGTTCCAAATGGCAGATGTATAATCCGAGTGTTTACTTCAAATACTGGTAGTTCTGTAGGACCTGGTTCTCAGCCACACATTGGCACTGGTATTATTTTATTGTCACTTTGAGCCAGGGGGCATGGTTCTCTCCTTTTTCACATTTTGGCTTAGCAAGTTTTTGGGAAGAATTGTCCCTCCGGCTGCCATTCCCAGTTGAGGATTATTAATCACTCCAGGAATTGGGAATATTCATATGTTATAGAGCAAAACATTTTGTTGGTGATTGCATACGCACACCAATTGTCACGAACTCATTAGATACTATTGTGCACTGTTGTTTCACTAGTACATAAGGTACTCACATGTTAATATTTAGGTAGAACACTTTTTTGTATGTTTTATTAGTAGTGTTGTTTAGCACTAACTCATTGGATAGACCAAACCTTCTCTTGGGAACTGGACAATGTTTACGTTCCTTATGACATACTCTTATCCCGCCTGGCTCGGTGCTTACATTTCACTCAAAGTACACAAGTGCCAGCCTAAATTATTAATTCTTTCTTTCCTATGAGCTGGAAGGTGCCTTAATATTAAAAGCTTGTGGCTTGTTGTAAATAAAAGACAGAGGACAAACTGTACGTGGGAGATATGTGAACTGTGCTTAGATGCTGAATGTTTATAGTTCAACTTAGCGGGTCAAGAAAACCCACACACAATTGTTTCTAAACAACGTTCCTTTTAAAGATTCAATCAAGATTAAAGTGACCGTTTTTCTCACAAAATTCAAAATATCTCCAATATCAAAAAATCTGGAGCACTCACAAATTCAAAAAATACAATTTAATGAAGTAACAAAGGCATCAGGGGGTAATCACAGAAAAAAAAGAAGCAAACTTTCGGACCTTACGGTCCTTTCTCAAGCTCCCCCACATAAATCTGACATACAATGTGAACATTTATAGGGCTGTCAATCAGCATTTTGGCGCCAAAAGTTCCCCACCCAGGTTCCTACGGTGGCTCATATTGGACAAAAAACAAACAAAAAAACAAAACAAAAAACAAAACAAAAAAAAACACACACACACACACACGTGTATTCTAACACTGCTTTGAAAAATCTGGGGCAATCTCTCAGCAATGCTGCAACATTTCTCTGTCCGTTTGAATGGGACTGCCAGGGACCCCGCTGTGTTAATCCGATGGGCCATTAGTCTGTCTGCAGAAATGTTGCAGCATTAATGAAGTATTGCCCCAGATTTTGCCAGGCAAGTGTTCGGATACTCGTGGCTGCACCTGCAACACAGACCGGCGCCTTAGAGTCCAATTAGATGGTGAATAGAGTCCAATATAGGGCTTGAAATGTCCAATAGTGGATGTTCTAGTCCATCCCCTGAAGAAGTGCGCATGCGCACGAAACGCGTTGGGCCTTTGAGAGTTCATTGCCAGCATCACTGATAGAGGAGCAGAGCCTTGCAGCAGTCTTTGGAGTTGCGATCAGTAGGAGCTGACATTTGGAGTGTGATTCGGCATCCCTATCCCGCCCGCTGTGACGTAGTTCCGGGAGGAAACGGAAGGAGCCTTGTGGAGGAGAAGGCAGAGTCGCCATTTTCGGCATCAGCACGAGGAGTGACCTGCAGGACTCCACATGAGACACGCGTCCATAAGCATCTACCGATCGATTCACTATCCATCTGCCTATATCCTGTGGTCTTGCTGTAAGTAGGATTCCGGTTTTAAAACACCGGAACCCGAACCCGCTCGTCATCAGTGTGCTGGATTTTATTATGTTCATTAAAACTGTTAATATTAGTCAGCCTATTGTCTAGTGTTGTTTAAGTGTTGTTTGTGTTTGTCTGTGCATGTTTGTATATGTTAAGTTTTAACCAACTGTGTTACACTATGATTTTGTTCTTTTGTCTTCCCTGCATGGCATAATACTTTTGCTGCTGAGGAATCTGCTGTCCACTGGACTAGAACATCCACTATTGGACATTTCAAGCCCTATATTGGACTCTATTCACCATCTAATTGGACTCTAAGGCGCCGGTCTGTATTTGTTTTTTCTGTGTCTCACTAACTGTGTTTGGGTTAGATGTTCCTGGCAGCCTTGTTCACTAATTAATTTAATATTCACATTGTTGTCTTTTAAATCACTATTTATTTGTTTTGATTGATTCTTTAGCGCTATTCACACCACTCTTTTTTCTTTGCACCTGCAACACACACATACATCACACACACACACACACACACCACTTCTTGTCCGGAATACCGTATCCAAGCGCTTGTTTGCTGCTTATGTTTGACTAATAATGGTTTTGTAATGACTTTGCAAACAGAGTTAATCTAACCATTTAGATGACTAGCAAACAGTCTTATCACCAAAAAAAAAACCATTGAAGATCGCAAAAACTCGCCACCACTTTTGTTTATGTTGAAACTTTAACATTATAATAATAAAAAAAAAATACTTATACCAGTACGATGTTTTATAAATAGCATCAAATCGGCCACTTTGGCGGATACAGAATAAGCCCCTCCTCCGACTGACTTTCCTGCTAGGCTCATTGCTTATTTTTTTTGCCTACTTTTTTAACTTCTTCTGCCAATCCAAAAGTGGATGACAAAGGTTTAAATCTACTCTCTGCCCAACCACATGGGCCAGAAAAATATTCTTATAGCAGTAGCGTGGAACAATTCATAATCATTTTTACATCGCTAGCACCATGCAGAAATCAAAAAGACTACTGCAGGAGTGGCCCAACTCCAGTCCAAAAGGGTCCCCAACAGGTCAGGTTTTCAGGATATCCCTGCTTCAGCAGGTGGTGACCTGATGAAAGGTCCCATCTGGGACCTAAAAACGTTATCTTTCCACTGCTCTTGGCTGTCACATCAAAGGAGAATTGAATTATGAACTCATGAGTAGAGATCTACTTTGTATCTCGGTCTTTGAGGAGACCTGCACTTTGAAGAAATCGTTTGTCAGTCAAATACTGAGCCATTGATTGAGCCACCTGTGCTGAAGCAGGGACTGATTGGGCCACCTGTGCTGAAGCAGGGATAGCCATAAAACCTGGCCAGTTGGTGGCCCTTGAGGACTGAGTTACAGACCACGGATATTTAAATAACTTGGTAATCAAGTCGTTTACATATAACATTGTTCGAGCGCGATATCGAATTAGATACAATGACCAGTGAAGCGAATAAGTTCTCATGGCCGAACCCCAAATCCCAAGTTGGCACGCAATGGGTACGGCGGATACATTGCAGCTAAGAGAGCAGGAACGTGGAAAATGCGTTTTCATATACAAAGAAAACACTGTCGACACGTGTATCTTTTTGAAATATTTCTGCTGGTTGAAGAATGAGGAAGTATTTTATGGACCCACCTTAAAAGCAGCAGTCCAAGCTGCGGTTTATTTTATTTTTATTTCCCCTTTAATCTGTGCATCAATACAATCCACACAATGATAATTAATTAGCTAAGTTGCCGATTCATCCGTTCTCCTGTGATCAACCAGTGAAGATTCGGCTCGGGGGTTCACTAAATGGCTGTCAGTGCAGCAGAAGAGGACCAAAGATGCAAAGTTCTGTGGGGAAGATCATCTGACCCGGGCAGTCACTAGATACAATTGGTGCACTGCTAGAGAGAGGGCAGGGCTCAAAAAAGGAGTGTGCCAGAGCCTGTTTCAGAAGAGGAAGGGGATGTGACTTTGTAAATGGCTGCTATAGAAACAAAAAATGCTTGTTACATTATAATGCATTAAAATATCAGAGTTGTTTTTTTTTGTTTTGTTTTTTTAAATGCTACAAGTATTTTCTCATAGTACAGAACTGATTTATTTAAAAACACACATGTACAGTAGGATATTGCTTTGTCTGCAGCTTGGGGGGGGGGGGGGAAGAACTTTTAATAAGTTGGTTACATAAATATACTGAAAATAATGCAGTAATTCAAATCATTTAATCATTAGAACTAACTCCAGGTGAGCGAGACTTGACAGGCCTGTTAAACACTCCACGGGCAGCCGCCAGAATTTTAATGCGGAACTTTTATCATGTCCAACAGTAACGTGACTCATTTCACAGCCTCAGTTGGTTTCCAATGCAATCTTCTGGTCCGGGGTTGAGAGTAGTTTGCAGGCTTTTCAACTGCACAGTTTTAGATGAAATGTAGATTTTGCGCATACCTTTAACGCAATTCTCCAGGTCAATAGTGCAATACTGACACAGTACAGGTTTTGTATTCCTTTTTATTGGGGGGGGGGGGGGAGTATGTGTCCTTCTGGGGACCGAAACGTCAGGATATTTTGTGTTCTATGGATTTAATAGACCCACACTTATTTCTTACAGACTCGTCGGTGTATATCTCTATCTCTCTCACGTACATAGAGACGCAGAATTAGGGGGGGAAGCGGTGCAGCTTCTCCGGGAGCAGCAGTGGAGAGGGCGAATGGCAGGCATTTACGGAGGTGAGCGGCGGAAAGAGCGCGATGTCGGTGGCAAAGAAGGGGGCGTGGCTGCAGCAGCAGCGGAGAGTTAGGGCGGGGCCTGTCCCAGCAGTCCGACTCAGAAGTTAGTCACGACTTCTGGTGTCTGCCGCAAGGACTGCCCTCCCCCGCTCCACGGGTAGGGACTTGGGGAGGGAGGATAGAGAAGAGAGAGACTTGGGGATGGACGGAGGAAGGGGGAAGAGAGAAACTTGGGGAGGGGAGAGAGACTTGGGGAGGGAGGAGGAGAGAGACTTGAGGGGGGAGGGCAGAGAGGCGTGGGGAGGGAGGGGAGAATAGAGGGAGTACGAGACTGGTGGGGGGGAGTGAGAGTGTGGTGGGGGAGAGAATGAGAAAGACTGGTGGAAGTGAGTGGGAGAGGGGGGCGAGACTGAAGGGGGAACGGGCAAGGGGTGAGACTGGAGGGGGCATGAGAATGGGGGGGAAGAAAAAATGGGGTGAAGGGGGGAAGAAAAAATGGGGTGAAGGGGGGAAGAAAAAATGGGGTGAAGGGGGGTGCGACTTGCCCTGGGCACAAAAATACCTAGTTCCTCCTCTGTGTCAGTATATATAAATAAAATCACGCACGCACGCACACACACACACACACACACACACACACACACACACACACACACACACACACACACACACACACACACACACACAATCATCGCATAAAACAAATATTACATTATAATTTCAGCGGTTTTTGTAAGGTTCCTAGTGCCGATTCCGTACCAGTCCCTCCGCAAACAGTTTGATTAGATTAATGCTGCACACAGCTGTTACTCTGTGTTCCCTGAAAGCACAAAACGAAAATAAAACTCACTGCGGCCGCCGACCATCCCAGCGGTAACGTCCCGGCTTCTCCATCAAAGGTTGTAAAATGTTATACCGTCATATTATAAAATCGATAGAATACAGAAAAAACTGGTAGTTTAGTGAAAACTACAAAAAAAAGCTTTAAAAAGCATAATAATATTATTAATACAGTTCTACCCCGTTATAGCGCGATCCGTTACAACGCGAATCCACTTATAACGCAAGCGTGGCTCCCAATTTTCGTATGTATGAATACTTTACAACCTGATTATTGGTGTCTTAAATACTTTATTGTACAATGCATACAATTGTACATTATTTCCAACGCGATCCGCTTATAGCGCGATGTGATTCTTTGGACCCCAAGCCCAGCGTTATAAGGGGGTTGAGCTGTACTAGTAATAGGGTACGGGGGCTCGGGTTCTACAAAGTCCGTCTTTTTAAAATTAATTTTCAATTTTTCAACAGATTTTCAAAACACCAAAATATAACGTACAATAATTCCAATATCAATGTTTCCGTGTGTATGTATGTAGCGCCATATACACAGCGCTTTACCGCCGTAATACATGGGACATACAGTGGCGACACTGTTTATTCTAATACGGCCGTAGCCGCGGTGTGGGGAAGCCGGCGGCTCGTTTGGGGTTTTCCCCGGCGCGTCACTCTGGCGCCGGTCACACGGTCCAGGGTTCCCCGGCATCCACGAAGCCTGCGGAGGCAGCAGGGGTAAGGGGGAAGCTGCGCGCAGCCAGGGGGAGCAGCCAGGGGTTGGGGGAAGGGGAGGGGAAGGGGATGGGAAGAATTTAAATAAACACGCGGGAAGGGGAAGATGCGGCTCGCTCGCGGCTCCGTTTTGGCGCCAGCCGGGCTCCAGCTGAAAAAAGCCCCGTTCATAACGGGCAAATGTTAGAATAAACTGTGTCGGTGCAGTAATAATATAGCACATACTGGGAAGAAGCGCGTCAGATATAAAAGTAACATTAGGAAATGGGAGTCCCCTGCCCCGAAGAGCTTACAATCGAAGTGTTAAGTAGGAAGAACGTACAGAGACAGGAGTGTGTTTTGGTAAGTGCGTCAGATTTAGGAGAGAGTAAAGTGATTCTAGCAGCAGCGTTTAAGATAGATTGTAGGGGAGACAGGAAAGCCCGACAGTAGAAGGTTACAATAGTCAAGACGGGAGAGAGTGAGGGCCTGTGTTAGAGTATTAGCAGTAGAGGGACAGAGGAAAGGGCGTATCTTTGCAATGTTACGGGGGGAAACGACAGGTTTTAGCTACATTGTGAATGTGAGAGGAGAATGTGAGGGGGGAGTCAAGTGTGACCCCCAGGCATATGAATCTGGAGTGAAAATCTTCCTAACAGTCATTTTTTTAACCGGGCTCCAGAGTCATAACACCTTTTCAAAAGCGCTTCACCACTTTATCCGCGCCGAAAATCGCTGTAATAGAGAACTAACTTCATCCAATAATAAAACTAAGTATACCGATCCCTACCACAGCAACATCATCTATACGTCCAGAGGATACCTCGAGCCCCACAAAATCACAACACAGGGCTGTGGATGTAGTCCCACTGTTTTTCTGCCTTCGTCTTTCTTCATCCATCCACCCACGGTCGCATGTCGCCCCCGCAACGTGACAGTCACTGCTGCACCTTCTTCAGAGCCGCAGCAAACACCGTTTTTGCCCATGCCGTAGGACTGGGGTGCACAACTCCCAGTTCCCAAGCCCCTCCAACAGGTCAGTTTTTCAGGATATCCCTGCTTCAGCACAGGTGGCTCAGACTGAGCCTCTGACTGAGCTACCTGCGCTGCAGCTGGGATATCCCGAAAAACCAGACCTGCTGGGGAGGCTTGAGTACTGGAATGGAGCACTCCTGCTATAGTGGGGAGGACGAGTCGGGCTACACATGTACATCGTTAGGGAGTCCCGATACATGGTCCAAGGGTTCCGCCGTTCCCAAAGTGCTGGAAATCTGACTCCCTGAAATCTCCATCCCGCCAGCATCTTACTCCTAATGCAGCTCCCACCCCCGTAACATGAGACTATCTGAGGGATGGATGTGCAATGCTCAGACTGCAGTAGGTGTCCGCCTTCGCCGGAGCTCCAAAGCTCAGCCCGTCACTTATTAGTGATCGAGTGGGTGGCACTTCTGCTGTAATCAGCAATGGCCCCGCGTGAAAAACAAAATGATGGATGTCCCCTTTAGGTCTACAAAGAAATTTGAGCAGCCTCATAAATGATAATAATGCTTGTCATTATACTGCTGATGAATGGAGGAAGGGGGAATGCAATGTTATTATAAAGCAGTTTAAGCTCTCTGTGTTTTGTGTGAATGTTGCAGATTACAAGCGAGCGTCTCAGACAGAGTTTTTATATCTTTATAATATAAACGTTTAACGAGGATGCAAACCAGGGCAGCGGACCTGTTTCCGGAAGCTATCTTATTAACCTACTGTAACCGGCCTTTTACTTCTGCAACTGTGTAGTCTAATAACCAAAGGCCTCGCCCCCATTGCTCGCGGCTGCGCGCGCTGCGGCGTGATGCGCAACCACCTTGGCCAAAATACAAGAATTTTGTCTTCTGGTGCGGCGCCCGAGGGATGGTCAAGTCACGGCGGCAGTGCAGCCAATGAGGGTGAACCAGCCGCGTGACGTCATGGCCGCCCCCCCCCCAGCTCTTCTCAAGACGCGCGTTCCCATCATGACCCCTCGAGCGCAGAATGTGGGTTAAACTGGTGCACGCTCCGACGTGCATGCAGTGACGGGGGACATAGCCCAACAGAATTATCTGCAGTCGCTCTAAGTACAAAGCATTACTTTCTGTTAGCATAACATTGTGGCTCCGATTGCTTTGCTTGTAGAGCCCTGTGGTTTCTGTGTTTGTATCAATGGTGGTTAGGACACCTGCTTGGCCAATGTGACTTTTGCAGAGTTAACTCACTGGTATTGTATACCAGAGGTGCTCAACTCCAGCGCTCAAAACCCCCCAACAAGTCAGGTTTTAAGGATATCCCAGCTTCTGCACAGGTGGCTCAATCAGTGGCTCAGTCTTTGACTGTGCTGAAGCAGGGATATCCTGAAAGCCTGCCCTCTGGGGGGGGGGGGGGTCTTGAGGACGGGAGTTGATCTCCCTTGCTGTATACAACTTCTTCAAAACCGTTCAACCTCAACCACAACAAACAGATAAGCCGTTTAGCACAATGGGTTTTGTCCTCTGTCTCACAAAAATGACTTGAAGATCACAGTCTGACAACTCAACTTGCTTTTTTTTTTTTTGTTAGATCGCAAAATTATAAAAAGATACTGATCTCGTTAAGCACACTAATTGGCAGGAGATAAAAAGGCATTACAAAATGACAATGACATCGTGCACACTTGATAGATGGCTCCGTTTTCCAGAAACGAGAGTCTCTCTGCTTTCTCGCTCACACCGTTAAAGACCGAACGCAACCAAGGAGAGGCCGCACGGGACATTTAGGTTGAAGACCATCCCCAGACGGTAACAAACTAACCATGAAACGGCAGGTTCCTACCCCTGACCGTTTAAATAACAGGCACACGCTTTCTCCGCGAGTCACGCTTTACATTTTCGATTTGCAGTAAAGCCAGGAAATGAGTAATCCAAACACAACGGCAAATGCTGAAGAAAAAAAAAAAAAATAAGCAACGGGGCATTTATTGATCGGGAAACGGTTACAAAGAAACAGAATGAAATGAGATGACAATACGTAGGAGGCAGATTAACCTCTTCGCTGCCATTGGGGCATTTAAATCATCATTGCCCAAGGCGGAATGCTGCCTGTCTTATAGCAGATACTTCATCTTGAGGCACTTAAAGGATATCTTGTGGAGGGTAATGGTGTCCACTTGCTGAATTCTGCTAAGTTGACTCCACTACAGACTTTAATGGAGGATTCCAGGCCTGTAAGCACAAGACCCAAACCCACCACACCATATATATTTATGTTAAAAAGGGGTGCTAATGGGGTTGTGGCAATGTATACACAAAAGGCAGAAAGCTCCAATGCTACATCCAACATGATAAATCCTATAGTTAAATACTGATCTGTTCTTCTCTGGTAAGTGAGGGACACCTCGTTACATTCTTTGGCCACGGCAGTGTAAGTTTGCAAACCCACTCCAAAGTATCCCCTCTTTTTCTGCAAGTCCTAACACTACACAACGTTTGCAGGGATAGTGTTGGGGATTTCTATCAAATATATATAAAAAAAAAAAAAAATTATATATATATATATAGAATAATAATAATAGCATGTTCTTGTATAGCACTGCTAATTGTACGCAGCGCTTTACAGAGACATTTTGCAGGCACAGGTCCCTGCCCCGTAGAGCTTACAATCTATGTTTTTAGTGCCTGAGGCACAGGGAGATAAAGTGACTTGCCCAAGGTCACCAGGAATTGAACCAGGCTACCCTGCAGCAATCTCAGTGTCAGTCAGTGTCTTTTACTCACTGAGCCACCCCTTCTCACATATATATATAGTCACACATAATGGAGAAAGTTTTAAATGGCTCAGTGTCCTTTGTGCTACTCAAAATAGCTGGGTCTTGGTAGGTGGGACAGAACCTCCAACAAGCTTCCTTGTCTCATTTTGCCAGAGGTGCTGAAAGCCGTCACTGAGAAACGCCAAATAATTTGCCAAAGAAGGAAGTAACTTTACTCTCCATGTGAGAAAAAAAAAACAAAATGTGATCCAGCCCCATAAGAAGGTGCATCACTGCTTTCGTGCCAGAGCAGGATGAAACAAACAAACACACACACACACACACGCACACACACACACACATGCAGAATATCGCATTCAAAGAGCAATTCCAACGCCCTTACCAGCATTTGCCAAATGTCTTGGTTCTTCCTAAAACGGGTCGTGATTCCCCAAAGACAGGGCTGGGTAACCCTGGGTTGCTTCATCTCTGAAATCTCAATTAAAAATTGGGCGATTTCATCTCTTATTGACAGTGGCAAAGTATGAGATCGGCACTGCTGTGCAAGCTCATCAGAAATATCTTTAACATTTTAATGTCAAATAGTAGACACCTCATTTGAATGAGCTGGAGCGCGTCTCTTGGCAGAGCTTGACTTACTAAATACGAGCCTAAATCCTAATGCTCCCTTAGGGGGCAGCAACGCTTTGTTATCTTAAAGGAGAAATCCTAGTGGATTTTACTTTTTTCTTTTTTACATAGCATTGAAGCAGGGGGTGTCTCCGGAGCCGATCCCCATTGATTTCAGCTCCATGGATCCCCCCCCCCCCCCCCGGCTTCCAGAGATACTAACCTCCCGATGGGGTGCCGGTATCTCGGCGGAGTTTAAAACCCCCCGGTCACCTAGGCCAATAGGAAGCCGCACCGGATGACATCACGGCTTCCTATTGGCGCGGGAGCTTGGAAAAGCCGCCATGATGTGAAACTTACAGCCGAGCCAGAGATGCTACCGGCATGACCTACACAGACAAGTATCTCCGCTTGGATTGATCCTTGAACATAAAGCGTTGCTACCACCTAAGGGAGAAGAACCATTAAGGCCGCTGTGAGAGATGTGCGCAGGGGTTCATATAATGGAGACCGATTAGGGTGACATTATATCTGGGCTTTATTGAGCCTGTTCCTTTATCCAGGCAAAACATAAAAACACAACAAAATAATAAACCCCTATCCCTGTGTAAGGGCTAACTTTCTTCCCCAGACCCTATCTGCAGGACTGGAGGGATATTCCCATTACCAGCCTATCACCCCAAAGTCTCGGGAGGTACCTTAAGCAGGTGGCCCTCCATGTCAGTCTCTGGCAGGTTCCTGGGTCCTCAGTGTCCAGGAAATATAGGTCTCTGCGTGTCTTGATCTCAGCACAGCCTTTGTGCTCAAGACCGTGTCTGTGTGCAGGCTTTTCTGCTCGCCTTCTGTCAGCCCACATGTGAGCTAAGGAATCTCTTTGCCTGTGTCTCACATGAGGCTTTTTACACAGCTCTCATTAGTCCAGGTGGAGTCTAGTTAATTGAGTCGCTGCAATCAACTCTCTCTCTCTGTTGGATTCTCAGAGCTCTGAGGCTGGTTTATTTAAACAGGGATAAGTCCCTGTTACAGTCGCCTTAAGATTTCTTCAACTGTCTGCCAAAATCAGCTTCTCCTTTTGCCAAAAAGCTACCTAGAACATTTTCCCACAGTGTGTCCTGATATCCTGCCACGTCTAAACATGTGTTCATCCCGGAACACACACGCAAAACAAAATAACGTATCCCTCAGCACAAACAAAATGACATTTCTCCCAAAACATGCCTCAATGACCACAACCTCACCTTGAACCCTTTCAGACCCCGTTCAAGTGGAGAGTTAATACACTACTTTCCAATTATAGATGCCTATTGCCGCTCTCGGGTTTCCATGTGTAGACGAAAGAGCTTAGAAGAGATTCGCCAAGAGGTCGTAGCTCAAAGCAGCTCTGGGCCAGTAAAGGGAGCGGTGCGTGTGCCTTTTTGGGCATCGTGAAACAGCACTTTATGGGTATTTTTTACTGAAGTCTCTCTGGGCTGCAAAACTGGGGCAGAATCAGCGCCAGGCACAGACCCATATTTATTGAAGACAAGGACAGCCATTGAAAGCAATTGGAGTTTTCCCTTTTATACGGCTGTAACAGGGGCAAGTCTGTAAACCGCAGATAGAGCTGTTGGGTGTCAGCCAGGTAATGGTTAATCCCTGCCTGGAGAAAGGCAAGACTGCCCAGCTGAGTGTAGCAAGGGTTTTAAAAGGCAGAAGTGTTTTGTCTCTCCCGGGCCTGCGTAGAGCCCACACGTGCGTGTCCTTGATGCATAGGGACACCGAGCATCTATATAGACATCCATGAACTTTAATATGCTGGGGAAGCTCAACTTTGGCTAGGAAAAGCCTGTATTTTAGGTTGCTGAAACTTTGGCTGAATAAAAGCCTACATTATGTCTCCTACAGCAAGTCCCGTCTTCACCTCTGCACGCATCGCCTACACTGGCGCAATTCCCTTACGCAGGTTTCGCGCTACAATGTCTGCCCGGAGACTTCAGAAGAGCAGAAAGCACATGCTTCATGCGGCCATTACCACTCGAAGATACATTCGATACAGTCGGACACCACTGGCTCCATATTGAATTTCAAATGTTTTACTGGCTTCACAAAAACATAAATGCTAATCCTCCATACTTGTCCTTCTCTTGAAGATGAGGAGACTGAGAGCCTATGGACAAATATCCGTAATGAGAATTAGTTTAAAGTTGGGCAGTGAGGACACGTCCACCATATATGCAGGTGCGAAGTCTCTTCTCATTTTCGCACACCTTCTTGTAATAGGAATTGATGAGGAGCGCCTGTACAACACAGGACAGTTCTGTAAAGTTTATTGCGCCGATGGAAGTCTGTTATGTTATACATGGTGCAGCATCTACTGGTCTCCATCTCTGGTTAAATTAATAAATAGAAGAATTCCACCTCTGGGGCGAAGTCCAAACGTTATCTCTTTTGTATGACAACTGTGAACGGTTGATTAATGTTTAGTCACATGTTGGTAATGTCATATACAGTACTCGGTGGAGACAGGACAAGATTGTTATCTCAGATAAGAGAGACAAACCTTTCAACTATACCGTCTAGTGCAGTAAAAACAAGCTTTAGGCCGAGTCCATAGAAGGACAGGCCGCGCTGAGCCGTGCGGACGCTCAGCGCTGAGCCCCTGCATCCTCAATGAGGATGCCTTGAGAGGGGGCTCACGCGAGCGTCCGCAGGCGTGCGGAGGCTTTGGAATTTTCAGCCGACAGCCAAGCTGTTTTTCAGCGCGCTGTCGGCTGAAAACATCCAATCAGCGCGGAGCTGCATCAACGTCGCTGGGCCAATCGCCCGTGATGCACCGACGTCACTGCCCCGCCTCCCTCAGTCTCCCCCCGCCTCCGATCGCGCCCGCTGGCTCGCCTGCATGGGCATGAAATCGCGCAGATTTCAGCAGGCGAGCCTCAGCGTCAGCGCGCCTCAGCCCTGCTAACCCCTCTATGGCCCCAGCCTTAGAGATTACTTTTCAATGTTACAAAAGACGTTGAGCAATATTTACTAAGCAGTGCTATCCCAAAGGACACCTAACTGCCCATGCACCTGTTCATACAGCATCAAGATTGTACCGCAGAAGTAAGCAGGCAACCACATTGTTTCAATCTTTGTATAGCAGTTGTAATAAATATTTTCTCCAAGTTACTACGCACAATGTATATGTAAGTAGTATGTATCAGGTTACATCAAGTCAATGCAGTAATAAAAAATAGACTTTCAACGTGTTCTGCCAAACCACAGTAACCAAGATCCATTTTTCAATGGAGATTTTGTTGTTATTAACAAAATCAAGAGGATCCAGTTCAAAATGTAATTACAACTATTGTTTGTAAAAATAAGATTTTACAACGTTACCACTTTTTGCTATTAATGCATGTAGCCTTACTGACCAGGTAAGTTTAAACACAAAGTTTTTTTTTAGTAACAAGAAAATGTGTCTGTTATTGTGTCGAACCATAAACAAGTTAGGCGCTTGGAAACTGGCACAAGAAAAGAACCATGATACTCACAATACATCTTTGTACACAATAATTTGTATTATACAGAGCTTGGTCCAATGCCTCGGTTTATACTTCTACAAAGAAAGGGACATTTATTTCACTTTAGCATGAACAACAACTGCAAGAATCCTACACTTGTGCTGTTTGTGTGCCAGGCAGCTTGCAATTACAAGGCACACAATGAAGAATTCTAGTCACAAGGATACAATAACAAGTGGACAAGTGCTTGGAGGGAGAGCGGTACTGGTGGAGAAACAAGAAATGCCAAGAAAAACTATTTATTGCAAAGACAGGAATTCACGAGAGACTGAATATCCAAAGAAAGTATCAAAAACATGTTTACCGTATGCAATAAATATATGGTTTGTATTTGATTGCATAAAAAAGTAGGAAATATTAAGTAGAAAGACTTATGCCCCCCATGGACTGCAGGGAAAAATATTTAACAAAACGTACTCTTTAGCAAAGATAATGCTGACGGTGTGCTCTCCAAACATCGTAACATATTGAATAAACAAGCAATTGGACAGTCAAATAAAATACTCAACACTAGAATTTCGATAAAGAAAAAAATATGCATTTAAATTCTCTTTTAAATACATATTTTTCGCTTCATTGAAACTGTAGTGTTTAGATTTTAATTGAGGCTCCAGTTGCATGGGTGGGAGGGAAGGTTGCACTGGATTTAAGTGTAACAATATGTGGAGGAGTGTAATATATCGTTAGCATTGTACACAGTGTGAATACCCAGGACTGAATCCAGTTCATGAATATATAAAGTGGAAAGGGTTCTTTACAGTAAGGGCTCTTTACAGTAAGGGCAGTTACAATGTGGAATTCATTACCCATGGAGACTGTGATGGCAGATACAATAGATTTGTTCAAAAAAAGGTTGGACATCTTTTTAGAAAGGAAAGGTATACAGGGATATACCCAATAAGTAAACATGGGAAGGATGTTGATACATGCAGTAATCCGATTGCCAATTCTTGGAGTCGGGAAGGAATTTCTTTTTCCCCTTAAGACATCATTGGATGATCTGACTCTGGGGTTTGTGTTTGCCTTCCTCTGGATCAATAAGGAAGTAGAGATATAGGATAAAGTATCTGTTGTCTAAATTTAGCATAGGTTGAACTTGATGGACGCACGTCTTTTTTCAACCTCATCTTCTATGTAACTATGTATAGTAACTATGTAAAGTCAGGTGTGCCAGATGTTTCCATATATAACAAATGAGGGGGGACAGTCCACAGCAGCTTTCTACTGACATGTGGCCTGACTCGTCTCTGCACAGGTAGCACACCTGCTGCACATCTGGATAAGCAGAAAGCCTTGTGCAGAACTCAGTGTCTCCCTGCAGCAGCACTTCAGGAGAACCCCAGAAACAGAGTACATTTCACACCTTTATAACAGCCCTCAAACGCAGCAAATGAAGGGATAAGTGCTCCAGTGGTCATTAACCCACTTGTTGCTGGACAGGCCAGCAAAGCAGTTAATACGAAGACATGATTATAGTAACAAATAAAACACACAAAAAACAGCACACACTAGTAGGGAAGTAGCAGAATGTATTAAATTACATCCCCAAGAATATCAACTTGTTGGTCCCTAGGGGTATTCTTATCTTCACAGGAAAAAAACACAGTTGGTTCTTGGTAACCTCATTGAATAGATTTACTTATCTGCCATGTGCTGGTTTTATCTGTACTCCTCACTTACAGCCCTGCAGGATTTCACGACTACTTAGAACCGAAGATTAATTTTTTATCTATAGGACTTCTTTCCATCGAGGACTCGGAATGGGGGGCAGCGTCCACTCTGTCCTTGTCTGAGCTATTCCATGAATAATTAAAATTATACTGATAGGAGGGGAAAAAAACAAGTACATGGGTAGAAAGCAACCTTCTAGTACACTGATGGTGAGTAAGTATTCTTATACTGTACTATCAGCAATTACTGGCAGAATGTAATATATCTGAGGACACCCGGTTACAAAGTAAACCCAAGGAAAGAGAAAGCACACAAGCCCTTTCCGCCTCCCCGCCCCCCATAACTTTCAGTTTCTTTAACCTGTGATACAATGTAACAGGAAGAGAAATTACACCATAACCCACTGGCCACACAGTCAGTCAAAAGAAACCCAATAGAATACACATGTATCAAACCTCTGGCAGTTTGCTCTTTAAAGCAGTGTTAGTTAATATTTTTTTGTTTAAAGCTGCAATTCAGGCAATATCCTGCATGTGTGTTTTTTTTAATAAATCAGTTCTGTAGTAAGAAAAAATACTTTTAGCATTTTCTTAAAAAAAAAAAAAAAAACAACTTTGAAAGACCAATTTTCTTGTATTCTATTTTAACAAGCATGCTAGTTGCTATAGCAACGATTTACATTCCCCATATTTAAAGATGTCGCCAAACTTTGCCGATCAATAGACGGAGAACGAATTGACCGGCAGCTATGCAGTTCTTTAGGTAATTAGAGATTGCACAACTGATACTATTGAAGTAAAAAAAAATTAAAAAATTTTTAAAAAAAAAGACTGAACTGCAGCTTTAAAGAACCCTATCATATTGTGAAATACTGAGGAACTCCAACCCTCGCTAATAGCGCGTCTGAAATGA
Organism: Ascaphus truei; assembly: GCF_040206685.1. Lineage (NCBI taxonomy): Eukaryota > Metazoa > Chordata > Amphibia > Anura > Ascaphidae > Ascaphus > Ascaphus truei. Next base: position 11,744,252 of record NC_134504.1, read on the forward strand.
GATGCATTGTAAGGAACCCCAACCCTCGCTAATAGCACGTCTGAGATCAGATGCATTGTAAGGAACCCCAACCCTCTCTAATAGCGCGTCTGAGATCAGATGCATAGTAAGGAACCCCGACCCTCTCTAATAGCGCGTCTGAGATCAGATGCATTGTAAGGAACCCCAACCCTCTCTAATAGCGCGTCTGAGATCAGATGCATTGTAAGGAACCCCAACTCTCTCTAATAGCGCGCCTGACATCAGATGCATTGTAAGGAACCCCAACCCTCTCTAATAGCACGCCTGAGATCAGATGCATTGTAAGGAACCCCAACCCTCTCTAATAGCGCGTCTGAGATCAGATGCATTGTAAGGAACCCCAACCCTCTCTAATAGCGCGTCTGAGATCAGATGCATTGTAAGGAACCCCAACTCTCTATAATAGCGCGCCTGACATCAGATGCATTGTAAGGAACCCCAACCCTCTCTAATAGCGCGTCTGAGATCAGATGCAGGGAACCCTTTAGTGATGCCAAGTGACCCCAAGGACTCCTAGGAACCTCTATATGCACTAGCATGTGGAAAAAAACCTTTACTGCTGCAAAAAATCACTGAACCCATCAGAAACAAAGGAGGACATTCAGGGTGAAGTGCGATTATCACAACTGCGCATTCGCCAGCATTAACCTGAACACCAGTTTTCGCGTGATCACTCAACATTTAAAGAATATCTTCCCCCAAATGGGCAAAGCAGCAGCACCTGCCATCAAGATACACTGGTGTAGCAATAAAGGGAGAGATGCGTCATTGTAACACTGTATCAGCCAACTTAAAGCAGTTATACACACTGCTCGAGAATCTTTATTTGAAGTGGAAACGTCTTTCGTGGCAGAGCCATCCCAAAAAAATCTGATAGGGAAAAAACCTGAAAATTGTTACGATTTGCAGGGGGTGATGTGAGATGCATGGGGGGAGGGAGGGGGATGATGTGAGGTGCAGGGGGGGGGGGGGAGGAGGGTGATGTAAAGTGTAGGGAGGGGGGGGAGGAGGGTGATGTGAGGTGCAGGGGGGGAGGAGGGTGATGTATGTTTCAGGGAGGGATGGGAGGTGTGATATGGAGGGGGAGTATTATGTGTGTGGGTGAGGGGGAGAGATGGGGGTGCGAGAGATAGAGGGGGAGTCTCGCAAAGGCCGCCGACACTGTGGTTGGGGGGAGTGGGAGGGGTGAAACTTGTCTTGGGCCCCAGAAAAGCAGTCTATGGGTGGGGTGGTGTGTGTGTACACATACACACAAATATATATATGCGATATATACACGCGCCTTCACAATCAAACTTCAAGGTATTTTATCGATCAAATTGTACTTTCATGTTTGTGATATTTATGGCATGAAACACTTTTGAGAGTGTCGAAACACACAGAAGATTCACTTATAACGCATGTGCTTGGCACACACCTTTTTATTTGTTTGTTTGTTGTTACGTTTATCAGCGTCTCCGTGGTCCTCCGACGTCCAGGGCACCCACTAAAAATATGTGCCGGCCAGGCACAAAATAGCCAGTCGGGACTCGCTCCTGCTGCCAACTGAAAGACGCCGCATCCTTGGCAGATGACGCTGCACCTATATATTGGGGACTGTGGTGGCAAATGTCTGAGGTCATTAAAAAAAAAAAAAAAAAAAAAAACTGTAATGTCTTGCTATGTCTGAACCGGGAGATCCCAAGATGTTTCGGGGGGGGCGGGGGGGGGGGCGTGGAGATTGAGGACACAAGTGATTCCCAACCTTGGCATCTGACCTCCCTGACAGGGACGCAGAGAACTTTCAGGAAAGGACTCGTCGTGACAGCAGGGATATACACGCAGGGATATACACACAGGGATATACACACAGGGATATACACACAAAGATACAGGAAGTGTCGAAGGAAAAAGGGGTGAGGGGGGGGGCCTTTGGGTGACAGACAGATGAGTCAGGCAGAGTAACGGAAACAAATTGCTCTATTCACCAACTTAATTAATATATTCCACTAATTGGAATCCTTACTCTTTCAGATCAGATTCTTTGATGTTCCAACCCCCAAATCTTGGACATTTTTAAAAACAGGAGGGGGGGGGGGGGGAACCAGAGTCAAAACAAATGCATTTTGGGGGGTGCTAGGTTTTAAAAGATTGGGGAACACTACGGGCAGCCAGTGAAAAAGGCCCAGCCATCATGTCTCCTGTAACCAAATGTAGCTACAAAATAGCAACCACTGCAGAACTTTATGCTGAAACATGGGAGCAAGATGGGTCAAGGAATACTGGAGAATATTACATTAACTGTTCATTCCATGATAGAACAAGAATAACCAAGACAAGTTCAAACATTTCTAGAACAACACAACCCACTGAATGTAGCTTTAGGTAGAAAATAAACTAAACAGGGCAAATAAACGAAAGTTATTTTTAGAGCAGTGTGATCTCAAGTCATTATTCTGCTCCAGTGACACACATCCAAATATTTTTGGAACTCAAAATAAACCTTTTCGATCTTTATTTTTGCCAAACATTCTTTTCTGGTTAACACCGTAAAGAGAAAAACTGAACTTTCTAACCACAGCGCTGGGTTTGTTTGGATTTGGAGGCCCTCATGTCTGTATAACACTACTAAGGTCGGTTTCATCAACCGGTCACAAACGAGTGTGGGGGGGGGGGGGGAGAGAGAGAGAAAGGGGGGGAGGAGAGAGAGAGGGGATGGGAGGAGAGAGAGAGAGAGAAGGGGGAAGGAGATAGAAAGGGGAGGAGGAGAGAGAGAGAGAAAGGGGGGGAGGAGAGAGAGGGGGGAAGGAGAGAGAGAAGGGGGAAGGAGAGAGAGAAGGGGGAAGGAGAGAGAGAAGGGGGAAGGAGAGAGAGAAGGGGGAAGGAGAGAGAGAGAGAGAAGGGGGAAGGAGGTAGAGGGGGGGGAGGAGAAAAGAAAAATGCACCACTAATTTAAAAAAAAAAATAATGTTTGGTTACTCCAAAGTTAAGAAGCAGTGCGTACTCAGCGGATGCAAAAAGTGTAATGTCTGCTACACTGCTTTTACACACACAAAGTTCTTTTATTAGCTAATTATTTGAGCTAATAAAAATCACTTTTTTGAGATTGGAGTGCCTGTCCTTTTTTGCTTTTTGTACTATCCCTGGGGGCGGGGGGAGGCAGTGGTTGAAGGTGTGTGTCAATATACACATTCATACATACATACGCACGTGCACACACCAAGAAACAGAACCTCCAACAAAAAAAACCCACATTTATTCAAACATACACGGTACACTGTAGAGCAACGACAGTAAAGAAAAATATAAAACATATAAACACCGGGAGGAAAACTCCCTGAATAAATCTGCCCCATATATAATATCTACAGGGGTACGATAATGTGCATACCAAGAAAGGGCAAATAAAAAGTCTAGAAAAATTCTTAAACATGTAAGTACTCTCTATATGTTACCCAAATACACCTACAGTATAATCATCAATCCTAATTTCATGGAACTAACATACACAGCACATAGATCCCGGGATACAGCAATTGAATCAGTATATTAAATATATACAAACCGGCTGAAAAACTCCCATTGCACAAATAATTAAGGAGACAAACAAGGAAACCTCCTCTTGCAGCGTAACACAGCGACCACGTCACCTACGCGTTCCATGAAGTCTACCAGCAACCCTCCGCCACGCGTTTCGCACTCGCTGCGCCTGCCGGCTAGGTGACAATGATGCCGTCCTGGGCTATAGAGTCCCAGTTTGTGATATCATCCCAGAACAAACATGTAAAGAGACGGTTACCAAAAGCGAATGAGACCCAGTGGCATCATAGGGCCTAGTCCAGGGGTGGCCAACTCCAGTCATGGCCAAATCCAGTCCTCAAGGGGCACCAACATGTCAGGTTTCAAGGATATCCCTGCTTCAGCACAGATGGCTCAGTCAGTGGCTCCGTCATTGGCTGAGACACCTATGCTGAAGAAGGGATATCCTTAAAACCTGGCCTGTTGGTGGTCCTTCAGAGCTGAATTTGGCCACTTCTGCACTAATACATACCGATGATTTTTTTTGCCCTTCCACCAGTCTTGCTAACATTCCTCTTTAAAATAGAATGGAGATCGGGATCTGTTAAAAGTATATTCCAATGTTTTTGTAAAATGTACTTTCATTTGCCCCCTTCAGAGTTACACGTACCAATAATTCTGACCGTGTCCGCCAAAGAAGTCTTTTTTTTTTTGGTTTTCCAACAAATAAATGTATTACGATCACTAGTAAGGGCCCTATAATAAAAACTCGCTTAATGTATTTGTTGCTGCAGCCCGTTTATAAATCTTGTCTCGAGTTCCTGAGATCCTTGAGATCATCCATGTCCAAACAGTTACGTCTCAATCTTACAAATTGCCCCGCGGGGAAACCGTGGATAAATGAGGGAGAGTGAGCACTGCTAGCATTTAATAATGTGTTAGTTGCAGTATCCTTCCAAAACACATCGGTGTCCAGACCACCATCCTCATTAAAATCGATTATCCAAAAGGTCAAGAAAATGGACATCAGTCAGACTTACAGACGAAGTTAACTTGAAGTTAAGAGAGATCTGATTGAAACGCTCTAAAGAGACGGGACTGGCATTCCATAAAACGCGTACATCATCAACGTATCAACTATAATATAACATGACTCGTACACACCTTACACTCCCTCTCTTGCGCACACACACACACACACAACCTCTCTTCTCCATACAAACACACACACACACACACACACAATCCCCCTCTCTTCTCCATACAAACACACACACACACACACACACAATCCCCCTCTCTTCTCCATACAAACACACACACAATCCCCCTCTCTTCTCCATACAAACACACACACATACACACACACACTCCCCCTCTCTTCTCCATACATACACACACAACCCCCCTCTCTTCTCCATACAAACACACACACACACAATCCCCCTCTCCTCCATACAAACACACACACACACAATCCCCCTCTCCTCCATACAAACACACACACACACACACACACACACTCCCCCTCTCTTCTCCATACATACAAACACACACACACACAATCCCCCTCTCTTCTCCATACAAACACACACACACACACAATCCCCCTCTCTTCTCCATACAAACACACACACACACACACACACAATCCCCCTCTCTTCTCCATACAAACACACACACACACACACACACACACTCCCCCTCTCTTCTCCATACAAACAAACACACACACACAAACACACACACTCCCCCTCACTTCTCCATACAAAAACACACTCCCCCTCTTCTCCATACAAACACAGACACTCCCCCTCTCTTCTCCATACAAACACACACCCTCCTCTTCTCCATACAAACACACACACACACACACACACACACACACACACATTCCCCCTCTCTTTTCCATCCAGACACTCTCTCCCCTACACACACACACACAAACTCCCCCTCTCTCTTCTCAACACACAAACTGTTCACAGAATTTTTTTTGTAAGTGTCCATTTTGAAAAAGTCACCATACTTTTCATGCCAGAGGAAGAGAGAGAGAGAGAGACAGTTCCCAGGTCATGGACATTGAGAAATAAACCAGAACCCCCATTAGTGTCATTAAACCCTTCCATTCCGCCGGATTCCAGATTTCAGCGACAGTGCAATTAGATTTGGCTCTCCCTATGGTCCATCAGAAGAATAGAAGGCGAAGGAGTCCGGATAAGAACCTGCAATCTTCCCATCAGGCACAGATGTTGCCTGGGAAAATCTCGAGCTGGCATAAGCCACTTGTAAAGGTACATTTGGTATTTGCATGAATCAGAAGGCAGCCAAGAAAGGATTCATTTTGGCAGGGGTGCTCCAGCTAAGACAACTGTAGCAACATTTTTGGGGCGTTATTCTATACTTGTTCGGGACGCTCTCGGTCAAAAGTCCCCACTGAAGTAGATGGGGTAATTTGGGCAGATAATCCCCGTTAGTTCTAACCCCTTCAGCGTGGGCTGTGCTGGAGCTGAAGGGGTTAAAACAAAAGCCAGTACTGAAAAAAAGGAATAAAGTTTTAATATTGGCACATTTAAAATCAGGTAGAAGATAAAATAAATAAAACAAACAATGCAGATGAATGCACTGCAACTCCATTTAAGACTGAAGTGGTTGAGCAAACATTAAAAAAAAAATTCTTTCTACAGTCTTGCCAGAAAAATAATCATGTTTGCCGTATTTCTCAGTTAGCAGCGTTTTAGTTTGCCATTACAAGTTACTGGATGGCAAGCCTCCATTCTCCTCTCAAGTACGCAAAGTAGGTTATTTGTTATGTACTGTACACTTGGGGGTCCAATAAAGATAAGGGGAGGTGGGGAGGCGGGACTCTCTGGCTGTACATGCGTTCGCTGATCACAGTGACATCACACAGTGACATCACACAGTGACATCACACAGTGACATCACACAAAAGGGAGCAGCCAGAGGAAATCAAACCCCCTCCCAAGTCTCCCTTTAAAAAAATACTTCAAGGTGTAAGATTCGGGTAAAAAATAATAATATATGGGATTAAACACAGATGAGATCCCCTTCAACATGTTGAATTAATTCACTTTGATCCTAGGGCAAATTGCCCCGTTGAAGGAAAGACTGCCGGCACAAAAAAAAGATTTAGGGCAATATTTACCAAGCAGTGCTATTCCACAAGACCTTTCGGCACTGGAGAAATAGGTCGTATGGTACAATCTCAAACAGAAGTCTGCACTTCATCTCTTTTGCTCGTGGTTCCAATAAATATAACAAACTTGTTTTTTTTGTTTTAATCAGAAAGTATTTTTCACTCCGGCTCTGGCATACTTCTTTGGTGCAAAGAAAAGGGCACATTTTCTTTCTTATTTAGAGGTGGTATGGGGCTAATTCGGTAAAGGAATGCCAAAGCACTTGAGATAGACACAAGGATACTGTATCTTACATAGGAATGAAATACAAGGATGAGATGGGGCCTGAGGTTCTGCAGCCGATAGGAACACAGGCAGACAGATGGGCAGAGGGATTCTTATTACCCGCTGCCAAATTCTGTGTCTCTATATTAGGTGTCACGATGCCAAATTGAGGATCTGATCTGGCAGAAAGGGTGAACATTTGACACAGACGGAGGCAAAAATATATATATTTGTGGGTGCTGAACGTCTAGTTTTCTTATTTCAGCAGCTTTGTACGTAGCGCCCCTCCTTGTGTGGGTGCATCTGAGAATTTATCAACTATTCAAAGCCAAGCTACATTAGAAAATGGAAACGCAAATAGCTTTTAAAAAGGTCAGAATTTACTAAAATTTGCACCCCTGCCAAGGATGAACAAACAATTTGCTTTAAAAAAAACAACAAAATGTATTGAACTTAATCTACACTCGTGTTTTCTTTGCCTCTGTTCAGATGTGTTGGACAGGCATACAATAACACAATAACACAATAACACAATAATACAGCCCTATTTACCAGCATTAAATCTTAAAGCAGCAATGCCTCCCCTCAGACAAGCTTAATTCATATTATGATACAGGGGGGGGGGGGGGGCAGCTCCAGTCCTTAGGCCGCCTGCCCCCCTCCCTCACCCATGTCAGGTTTTCAGGATATCCCAGCTTCAGCACAGGTGGCTCAATCAGAGGCTCAGTCAAAGACTGAGCCACCTATGCTGAAACAGGGATATCCCGAAAATCTCACCTGTCGGGGGGTTTTTCAGGATATCCCTGCTTCAGCACAGGTGGCTCAATCGAAGACTGAGCCTCTGATTGAGCCACCTATGCTGAAGTACCTGACCTGTTTGGTTGGGGGGCTTGAGGACTGGAGTTGGGCACCCCTGTTGAGATAGATATAGATATATATCTTGTCCTTGAGCATGCCCCGTTCTTCTTTTATTATTGGGGTGGGGGAGCGAGGGAAGGGGGGGGCATTGCGCGTTACTAATAATTATTTTCTTAATCTCTTAGACTGCACTATTTCAACGTCCATTTTGACCTCCCAGACACATCTTATGACAACTTCACATATCTCCTTAAGCGTCTATACACACACACACACACACACACACACACACACACACACACACATATATATATATAAAAAAAAACACCTTCTCTGAAAAGGCCAAAAGGGCTTTCTTTATATCCATCTCTACCTATATCAAAAATGGTGATCAGCACAGGCTGCTGCTTTAAGGGGTTTGACGACTTAAACCATTTCCTATGAACTAAAGATCTTTTATAAAAGGCTCCGCAGAACGTGTGGGCATTTCAAGAATTCCCTTCACACAAATACACAAGGCCACCTGCTGCCAGCTCTTATGGGAGTCCCAGTTACACCGCAAACCGTATATACATCTAATACAGGGGCGGCCAACTGCAGTCCCCAAGGGCCACCAACAGGCCAGGTATCAAGGGTATCCCTGTGCTCAAACTTATTTATACACCCATTCTTCGACAGAGCCACCTGTGCTGAAGCAGGGATATCCATACAACTTAACCTGTTTGTGGCCCTTGAGGACTGGAGTTGGCCACCCCTTGCTCTAATATAACCCACAGTGTCTTTGCAGACAATGTTACAGCCGATCAATCTAAGACAATACAGTTAGTCCTCATTATCCAGCGTTTCACTTTACAACGAATGGCGTATCCAACGCTTTACAATGCAACCCTATGGGCCGGTTTTTCGACGCCGGAATGCGTTATCCGACGCCGGAATGCGTTATCCGACGCTCACCGCCACTGATTAACATGGGACTCACTTTACAACGGTGTCACTATCCAACGCTACTTCCAGAGCGGGTCCCGTTGTATAACCGAGGACCGCCTGTACATCTATAACCTGTATTGGGAGGGGGAGAAACTAAACATATTACTACTTGGCAGCAGTTATGTTACAACAAAGCTGATGGTAGCCTTTTTTATTTCAACCCAAATATGAGGGATAATTACACAATATTCGCTCTGGAATTAGGGGAGTCCTTTGGTATTGACCCCCGGTTTAAAATAGGTTGGAAATATTCTGAATGAAGCTACTGTCGATTACTTCTGTGACCCTTTTTAGTGTTACCGAGTGCAATGAAAAGGTTATGGCGCTGGTCTCTGAAGTGGAATTTACTCAGTTCAGCCCCCAATATGAGCTCCAACACGACCTATTCCATCTTTAGTTCTGTCTGCCCGTTACCCCGAGGAATGTTTTGACCCGGTCAGGTGGAACAGCCTAGCATCAAGAACATTCATTTTGTTTTTTTAAACTTAAACTTTTAATTATTACTTTTTTTTTTAATTTATTTTTTTACAACTACAAAAAATAGTCGAATAAAAATGATTTTTACAGCAAAATAAAAAAAATCTTTTGCCTATTTATCACAAAGTAGAACAGATGTGATGCTTCCAAAATTGGAAAAAAATTCCTCCACAGCATGTATAAATGATCAGGATGACAATGGAGAGTCCACGAATAATATGGCATGTATCTGGCACGGGCTAAGTGTCTAGTGGGGTCCACTTGGCCTCCACAACTTAAACACCATATGAACCCAGCCAAGTAACCAATATATAAATAACAACCGCACAGGTATCCATAGCCTATTTATCACACTAATTTTGAAAACCACAGAACAAAAAGACCCTAATAATCAATTCCCCCCCCCCCCCAAAAAAAGGAGTACCAATATGCACTTCGAGATCCAATATATTATTACATTCAGCCTACATCACAGTAACATCCCTTGATGTCTTACCGGCCCTTCCAGCAGCAAAAAAGGGTTACAGTACATCTCAAATACATTTTCTACATGAAAAAGAAGGCAGTGATTCATTGTTCCTGAGTACTTCTCACACCAAGTGAATCATTAAATGCAGCAGATTTGATTCCGTGTGTGGGCAGTACAGGTGCCGACATAGACATATATAAAAAAGTGGTCTTTACAAGCTGAAACTAGTCCCCACTAAAATAGGTCTCGGTTAAAGCTGCAGACCAAGCAATATCCTATATGTTTTTGTTTTTTTTAAATATATCAGTTCTGTACTATGAGAAAATACTTGTAGCATTTTTTTACAAGCATTTATTGTTTCTATAGCAACCATTTGCAAAGTAACATTCCTTTCCTCTGAATCAGGCTCTGGCACACTCCTTTTTGAGCCCCGCCCTCTCTCTAGCAGTGCACCAATTGTATCTAGTGACTGCCTGGTCACATGATCTTCCCCACAGAACTTTGCATCTTTGGTCGTCTTCTGCTGCACTGACAGCCATTTAGTTAACCCCCCGAGGCGAATCTTCGCCGATTGATCATAGGACATCTGGATCGATTGGCAACTGAGATAATTACTTATTGTCTGGATTGCACATATTAAAGGGGAAATAATATAAAATATTAAATAAAAAATGGCAACTTGGACTGCTATTCAATATACATTGCTCATGAGGCAAACTCAATTTAACAGCTGTATCCTCTTCTTAACCACATCTTCTGATTACTCCTAGGTGCAATCCATGCGATGTCTTACGTGTTTTTTTAAATGTATTTTTTTTTTTATAAATCGGTTATATAGTATTAAATGATACCTACTGCATTTTTTTTTTATTCAACTCAATGCTATTTTTACTTTGTTTTAATATAATGGGCATTTTTTATAGCCGGTTCACTCCTCCCCAGCAGTGCAAGATCTTTGCAACACTTTCCTGTTTGGGATAATTTGTTGCCAATGTTCCCAGCCGATAAGTTGATACTGTTACCGTAGTAATATCAGGATACATTGTAGCTGCCGAGTTACACTGAATGAAGGATTGATTGGAACCAGAAAGGCCTCCCATTTAGTTCACCCTGGGAAGCTGGATCTGTGCTGATCGATCCCGTGAGAACAAATTGATTAGCAGCTCAGGTAATTAGTTTGCACTAAAAAAAAGGTAATCAAAGGCTGCTTATATTAAAACAAAAAAGTGCTTATGTTTTTAAAAGCTGCTGCTTCAATTTCCTCTCTAAGATGTTGCAACGTGGCTAAATATTCCATCTCCAGTCTAAGGTAATCTCCTGAAGCAGACGAGGTGACAGTAGGCAGTCTGTGCCCAACAGATACCATGTTCTGTACAGTGGCAGGACGCTTCCCATGCCGCCGTTTCTAGAGACCAGATTTGGGTTTGAACACCATGGCCCCCATTTAGTAAGCAGTCCTCTGCCCTAAACCCCCATAGAGCCCTTTGACTTGCACCGTCGGAAAAAGTGCCCAGTGGCGGTAATCGGTTTAGTAAACACGGCCCAGGGTCTGCCAGTCCTTACACATCTCAGGAAAGCACTGCAGGGATTATACCACCCATATTTATTTTATATACATAGATACACAAATTTTTACAACCAGTAAAAAAAAAAAAAGATGTTACATTCATTTTTACTAATCATTTTGAATAAACCAACTAGATGTTTCACGGTCTTCTGCATCAAAAAGGAGTTAAAAACAAAAAAGTAGTTCATTTATTTAAAAAACAAACAAAATGCTGTAAAAAGCAGCCTTTACATGCAGTAACAACGCACACAATAAACAGCCTCCGGCAAAGCCTTTACTTTTATACAAATTTATTTACACCTGGGAAAATCCCTGCGTGACACAGATCAAACGAACACAATAAACACCCAATCAATATACAGCGCTGGCAGAAGCGGCAGCTCTGCTTTAGAACCAGAGTCCTTTATGCCAAGACTAGCCAATGGTAATACTATGTTCTCATGTATTTAAGTAACACAAAAGGTTACGAAATACAGAGACTTTTAACACCTTGTGTCATCGGCCATTCGATCCTCACAGCTGATTTATGAAAATGTGAGTGAGAGTTTGCACACACACACACACACACACACACACACACACACACACACACACACACACACACACACACACACACAACCTCCCAGTGAAATCTAAAGGTCATCTCAAGATTAAGAAAATTGTGATTTCTAACACTTAAGAGCCAAGTTGCTAACATTATACAGTATGAGCTACTCATATATAATAAGCTTCTGTGGGGGGAGGAGGAATTGTTGCATTTACTCTTCCGCTGCACTGTTGAAGACTGAGCCAGTGATTGAGCCACCTATGCTGAAGCAGGGATATGCTGAAAACCTTCGACCTGTTGCTTGCTCTCGGTGAGCGGCGTTGGTCCCCCCCGCCCTAAATGGTATCCTAGTGAATGCCGTCACGGCTGCCGTAATCACAGAGATTAACTGATCTCGGAAGGAGGCAGCACTGCTAGCATTCCTACAGACGTATGTCAATATGATGGCTTCCAACATTAACGCACAAGGGGGTGGACTTGTCTCTCCGCTCCCCCCTCCCCCCCCCCGTGAAGACTCAGCCTCTCCAATAACTGCAAGCTATGCAAATTGCCAACTACGCTGTCGACATTTGGGCTAAAGCAACAAGGCTCCACTGGGGAAGAGAGGCCGCCAAACCACTTCACAAGCGGCCCCTAAACCAGGAGAGATTTCTACCCCTGGCTGAGGATGCAAAACCCTCGAAAAACTAAATATTTATTGACAGAGTCTACAGCACGAGCTTTAAATGCAACATGCTCTACTTCGAGAAACATTCCTTTTAATGTCATTTTCCAATAAACATGTCACAGCTCTTAGATCCTTATCTGGTTTTTTTTTATACTGTAAAAGTACATCCCAACTGTATTCTGCAGGCAAAACACTGCAGCTGTTTCCTCCACAGGAAATGCTTCGTGTACCGTCTTACATCTATTACGTATAAAAGTGATTTTTAAAGCATAATAAAAACAAAATGCTGGATATACTTTTCTGCTGGTCTCAAACTATTTCATAAGCAGTTTCTCCTTTAAGAACGGGACAAACCAGTAACAGCAGGAAGATAAACTAGGTGCCACAAGCTGTACTTACAGCCAGAGGTGCAAAATAGCCCAGATTAGCCTATGTTTTGCTCAAACGTACAAAATAATTCAAAATAACCTAAAAACAAAAAAAGTTCAGGCGGAAAGAAAAATTAGACATTTCCGATCTTGCGCTGTCGTTTCGAATTTCGCTAGGTAAGAACCCAGCCTGAAAGACTGGTTCTGCAGGAGCAGCGAGGATCAAAACCCACATTTCAAGCTGTGGAGATTTTTTACTTGGCCAACTTTCCCAAAGTTCGATTTACGGCGAATCGAGTGGGGGGGTAGGGGGGTGAGGATTGCGCGTTTCGCCAAGTTCCAAAGTGTGGGCAACATGTTCGTATATCTCTACTTACAAAATGTGTAAAGAAAAACAGGATAGCTTTCCTCATTTCTTACTGTGCCTTGTGTACACAGTGACTGCTTATAAGTCCACTGGAAAAGTTGATGCAGGCACATTGCAGAGGGAAGAGCGGGCCCCTCGGGAGTGAAGGTGTTAATATGGATGCAAAATAAAATATAATTGGAAAAAATAGGTCTAAGCCTTGTCTTAAACAAACAAAATACTTATCTGGCTTCTTAAACCAACAAAATACTTATCTGGCATACATCATTAACAAAGCCAATATCCAGCATCAATAAAAGCCGTCACAGCACCAATATCCACCTTAGTTCAAGAAGATAAAAAGCCTAGACATTATACAACTGATACAAGGCCAACTGATGAACAGAGGCGCACCAGATATATAATAAAGATATGCTATTAGATCAGGGGTGCTCAACTTCAGTCCTGAAAGACCCAGATATACCTCAAGACCCCCCACCCAACAGGTCAGGTTTTCAGGATATCCCAGCCTCAGCACAGGTGACTCAGAGGCTCAATCGAAAAGCTGAGCCTCTGATTGAGCCACCTGTGCTGAAGCAGGGATAGCCTGAAAACTTGACCTGTTGGGGGGGGGGGGGGGGATATAGAGGACTGGCGTTGAGCCCCCCTGTATCAGATTACATTTTTAAGCTTCTCAGAGCAGGGGCGTCATCACTTGTTTCATAATGTTTAAACTCAACATACTGCATTTTAAAAGGTTCTGCGCTGGTCTTTACCAGCACACAGTACTGCGCTGCAGTATAAGTTGGAGACACCTGAATGGAATATGCAATAGAGGACAACGAAATACGCATGCATCACCCCTTGTTTGCACCTAAATCAAGTAGGAATTTCCACAACACACATTGACTGCACAGCATCACAAGTGTATTCTCTCTCAATATACGGCAGGCAGAAGCTCATAGGGGTCCCATGTTCAAATGGATGAGAAGAGTGCCCTCATTTGGATGATATTACCCAGAATCCCTGGCGGCAGCGGAAGCAGTGTATACCAACAGATAATGGGGAAGGGCAGGGCTGCAGACCTGTCTGAGACATGTGAATGTGCTCACACGGGGGGTGGGGGAGATTTTTATTTAGTTCTCAATATACAAAGCACAGCTAAAAATCAGATGGAAATCAACGGAAGGCTCGGCAGTGCAGGGGTTAAATAACACAGTGTGTGTGGCACTGAAATGTTAACCCAGATCAAATCAGAGGCAAATACGGGGTTCTCAATGCGTGGATAAAACGTGGATAAAGGGCACGAGAAACAAGGTATGAAAGGGAAACGAAATGAATATAAAGTGATTTCCTTCTCTGTCCGCCCACACACAGATAGCATTACACAGGCAGCAGTTACTAAGAAAAAATAAATAAAAATATGTGCTTTGCAAAATAAATAACATATCACACACACAATGGAGCTTTTCATAAAGCCCTGAAAAAGCCGAATGTGAAGCTCGGGTAGGAAATTCTTAGCGACAAAGAACTTCCTACTGGCTGCTACGTGCTGAGCAACCAGCAGCAGGATGGGGGCGAAGCACGCTTATTTTATAATCTGACGCAAGAGGCGACATGGCAGCCAGAGCGACAGTGTCTAGTCATCCCTTTACAATGCCATCCTCTCTTCGTTTTCGGGGCTCCCGTCAATGCTGGCGCCAAAAGCAATATGGTGGGTTCTTACCTTGGCACTGGAAGCCCTGTTTGCCAAACCCCCTGAAATGAGAAGAGAGTGCAAACGCGGGCGTTAATGTGGTGATAAGATTTAGCCACGTGCATGAACGCAATTCCCTGTCGGCCTTTAAGCCCTCAATGTGCTCTGAAAGAGTTAATGTAACGCGACATTGTCATCCCTGCAGGGCAGGAGTCGCCCTTAAAAAATAAATAAATGTATCACCCTGCACCCTCTGTTATTCCATATAACCATATATTTTTTAAGTCTAATGTTTTGCCCAATGTAGAGACTTGCTGAGATTTACAGATCTTTTAGCCTGCAAGGAAAATGGATAAATCCCATTTTAGTGTAAAATAAATAATAATAATAATAAATATATCCTGTACTAAGCTCACTCATGCAGTTCCCACATGAGCACAGTTTGGCCATTTGCGGAAGAAAAATGAAAAAAGGTTCTTCTGTATACGTCTTTCAATGGGGATTTCCAGCTCGAAACGGCCCTCTTGGCCATATGTAAAGCAAGGCCCCCTACATCTTCGCTTCACTCCCTGGCATCAGGTTACACTCACACAAGTCTGTATTATAGCCTTTTTATCGCAGACTCGCATCTGATTTGATGTTATTAAATGCATCCCCTTTTCTCTCAATTGATGTGTGTTGCTCTGGTAACCCAACGCAGGCTCAGCCAGTGAGGAGGCTGGCAAACCCATCCCTGCGTTCTAAACGAGTCTACATGCGCGGTCTCGTGTTCGTGACGTGAAGCCCGAGCCCCGGACAAGACTCCCTTCCCCAACTAGCAGCATGCAAAAAAAACCTAACATCTGAAAACGGCAAAAACACAGCACAAATGAGAGTGCGGTGTATTTATCTGTGCAAGTGCATAATTACATGTAGAATTGCTCAATCTGTTCCTGGCAATATTTGTACATATTGTAATGTGAAGTTTACTACCCTCATCTATTATGCCACATTATCCCATTAAGCGTCGTTATTTCATATGCTGAGAAATTGGGGAGTAATGTAAATAATATGTATGCACATACATACATACATACGGTAAATGTAATATACATAGTGTGTGTGGTGTGTGTGTATATGCCCAGGGTTGATGAGTTGAGGGCTGAATAATCCATATGATAGGCAAAGTCTTTGTTACTTTAATAACATCTTATTCAAATGTTGTCTGTGTTTTGCTCCCCCGGCTACTCTAGCAGGCCCCACTCCCGCTCCACTAACAAGGCGGTCACCCACAAGTCTGACCAATACCCTGCGGGGGGGAAAATCTGGCCAGAGATATGCAGAACAAAGGGGTCAGTGAGGGAGCGAGGAGTGAATAAAATCTCTGCTCTCCGATTGGCTAAGTGAGTAAAGACGCTGACTCTGAGAACAACGACACGGAGTGGGGAGCCTGGTTCAATTCCCGGTGTCGGCTCCTTGTGACCTTGGGCAAGTCACTTTATCTCCCTGTGCCTCACGTACCAAAAACAGATCATACGCTTTACTGGGACTCGTACCTGCAAAAATTCCAAGTACAGCACTGCGTACGCTATCAGCGCTATACAAGGGGGGAAAAAAAATCTATTATTATTAATGCCCAGAATTTTGAACTATCACAGAGCAGGAATTTCATTAACACAGAAACAGAGTTTCTATCCATTTAGCCTACAGTTCTAAACACTGTTAGAAAATACTGCCACAGCCAATGACACGTAATGAACCCCTGACCCACTGAGGGAAACCAATACAAAATCATTGGCACGGCTCTTGGGCAAACCTGTGAACACAGCGAGGTAGTGTGTTTGGAACTGCTGACACAGCCCACGGTTACAGAGTCAGGCTCAGCTGTGTGGGGTGTGTCACGTTCACTCTCAGCCCTAACCTTCAGGCTGTGGCATCAACCCCTGTGAAATGCCATGGGAAGAGCTCCCTGGCTGCCAGCACAAAGCAGCAGGGGTTTCCCGGGCATGGAGGCAAAAAAAAATAATTAAAGAATGCAGCTCCATGGGCATTATTCTATACGGTGGCATAGCTCCGATCTGGAACCATCGCACTTCTTTAGAGTGACTCTCTCACACTTTATACTGCACTCTACAGCGATGCAGAGTATAGGTCATTACTTTCGGCTCACAGAAGGAAATCTAACTTTTAGAAGCTCAAAGACAAAAGCTCAGTATTCACACAGAGGTGCTATCCCACAAGTCACCACGTAGCCCTATCCACTTTAATGGGGCTGCAAGGTTGACTTGCAAATTGGCACGGCTTAGTTAATATGGGCCAAAGTCTTTTGGTGGGTCTGCCAAGGCTGATTGGATCCTGGTGGCCCGATCAACAGGGGAGTCCTATCCTCACACTACCGATAGGTCTATTTGTATTAGGATGGGGTTACGTAGCAAAGCCTACAAACATTAGCCGGGATCTTGCAATGTCCATTAGTGTAGGGGTTCCCAACAACCCCCTCCCCCCCTACCCCAACAGGTCAGGTTTTAAGGCTATCCCTACTTGATCACAAATGGCTCAGTCATAATAGCACTTTCACTGCCAGAGTTGCTTTGAAAGGGTTAAACCAGGGGTGGCCAACTCAAGTCATCAAGGGACACCAACAGGTTAGGTTTTCAGGATATCCTTGCTTCAGCACAGGTGGCTCAATCAGTGACCCAGTCTTCGATTGAGCCACCTGTGCTGAAGCAGGCTCTTCCACTGAACCACCTGAGCTGAAGCAGGGATATCCTTCAAACTTGACCTGTTGATGGTCCTTGAGGACTGGAGTTGGCCACCAGTGCCACCTGCGCTGAAGCAGAGATATCATTAATACCTGGCCTGTTGGAGTATGGGGGGGGTGTTCTTGAGGACTGGAGATGGGACACCTGTTCCATGAGAAGTGACATTAGGGAGGATGTGCTCATATTCAGATTATATTTACACTGCAGGATTCTCATTTTTAGTGGAAGGATCCCAAACTTTATTAACTCTTTCCCCGCCACAGCCACCAACACCTCATACGTGTGTGTGTGTGTGTGTGTGTGTGTGTGTGTGTGTGTGTGTGTGTGTGTGTGTGTGTGTGTGTGTGTGTGTGTGTTAACTGATCAGATTGTCATTAATGGCAGCATGCATAAACACCTGCAGCTTGCTTGCACTTGCATTTATAAAAACGCACCCATTTAAGTAGCTTATTTTAATAACTATTTTGGTTCTGGCTGCTATCCAGCTGAACCATGTGTTTTTAGCAAAAAATAAATAAATCATTTAAATAAAATAGGAAACAGGGAGGGTATAGTCTAGTTATTGCTGCGTCATTCCCATTCTTCATAAAGCAAATATGATATAGATAGAGAGATATAGAATGACCACATCTGATACGTTCTGTCACAATGTATTGCTAAGAAACAAACACACACAATTCCTGGTTACTTCACTCCCCTCCTAGAGTGCAAGCTCCTTGGGGAAGGGACCTCCTTCCTACTGTCTCAGTTTGTATACATATGTTACTGTCCTCCCTCACAAAATTGTACTGCGCTACAGAACATGTTGGCACAATAATAATAATAATAAAGTGGATGGTAATGTGCATTCCTGTGGATGAGCAATTTTGTTTGCATTGTGGTGCTAGATTTAAGCATGTGCCCCACTTGCTTTATGAGTGAGGGGATTTGCATCTGTGGTGCAATGCATTTTCTGCAGGAGAAAAAGCGAGGCGTACTGTATATAGCACATAGCATTTTCTCTGCTGGGGATGCAGAGATACGGTTAATGTCCTGCTTGTGAGTTAAGGGACAACAAAAGCATGTCACCAACTGCTCTGCAGCGTGACAGTGATACCTGCCTGTAACTTCTCCGCAAGGAGATACCGCCACAGACGAGCGCTCACAGCAAAAAAAAGAGATGCTACTGTAGGTTTCCTACAATTCCTGCGCACAGCGGAAGGGTTTGTGTCACCTCTCTCACTGCCGGATCAAACGATGCACCGGTCGTCAGTCTTTGACTGAGCCACCTGTGCTGAAGCAGGGATATCCTGACAACCTAACCTGTTGGTAGACCTTGAGGACTGGAGTTGGCCACCCCTGTCTTCGAGTATCTGTGCCTGGCTGGCTGGCATGGTCTTAGGCAGAGAGTTGCTGTTGACGCTAGCAACCTGCTACACGAGTCTAAACGGTCACTTTCAGAGCAACAGCCAGCACACACTGAGGCGGCCTCTCCCAATTCCTCGGCTGCCCAGCTCATATTTGTATATGATGTTGTCAATACACGCAGCTCTTTACACCAGGGGTGTTCAACTCCAGTCCTCCCAACAGGTCCGGTTTTCAGAATATCCCAGCTTCAGCACAGGTGGCTCAATCAGAGGCTCAGTCAAAGACTGAGCCTCTGATTGAGCCACCTGTGCTGAAGCAGGGACTGATTGAGCCACCTGTGCTGAGGCAGAGATAGCCTGAAAACCTGACCTGTTAAGGGGGCTTGAGGACAGGAGTTGAACACCCTTACTTTACACAGTAACCACCCATTGTAAAAAAAAAAAAAAAAAGAAGAGGCGCCTATGTACAATACGTGTTGAAGCATACAATGTGTGAAAGGAGTCCCTTCCCCAGAGAGCTTGCAATCTAAGTGGCACTCAATGCTATGACACGTGTGTGTGTGTGTGTGTGTATATATATATAAATACAGTGGGAGCATTGCAAAGGATGCATGCATGCAACTACAAGGTGCACCTTGCCATGCCGTGGGTGTACCTTGCACGTGAGTGGATGGGTGCCACGTAATATACAGGAAGAAACCTTAAGCAAATATGCATGCAAGAAGGGGGTTCCCCAGGGAAATACCAGGGAAGCCTGCATGCAGGAGAAATGTCAGTTACAACCATGCAATGTGGCAGCACACATTATTAAGAAAGGTGCTCGCGTGCAATTACAGAGGTACGTGCCCAAAATGTGTCTGAATGCAAGTAGGACGTTCTTAACCCTTGCACTGCCCCACGGGCATTTAAAGGAAGGACGCATGACGTGAAATCAATATATTAAAAAAAATATGCGAGGGGCGGGCATGCAAATAGAGGGGTACGTCAAAAATTAGGGGCATGATCGCTAATGAGTTTCTGAAGCATATATTATTAGGGGACAGGCGTGGAAGTGCAGCACCGCATCAACACACTAAGGCGTCGGACATAGTGGAGGCGCGTATCGCCGGCCTGATGGATGTAATGTTCTGATCGTGCCGTGCATGTGGCTTCGGGCGCAATATGGCCGCAGCCTTAAGGAGCGTGCGTACACACAAGGGTACATCAAAGAATGCAGTGTGTATACGAATGCAAATAGGAAGCCCTTAAAAGCAGGGGCGCTCAAACTTCAGTCCTCACACGCCCCTCCCCACCCCTCAACGGGTCAGGTTTTCACTATATCCCAGCTGCAGCACAGGAGGCTCAATCATGCGCCTCTGATTGAGCCACCTGTGCTGAAGCAGGGACATCCTGAAAACCTGACCTGTTGGGGTAGAGGGAGGGGGGGCGTGAGGACTGGAGTTGTGTACCCCTGCCTTAAAGTGTAGTGCAAAGAGGGCAGGCGTGGAAGTGAAGCGCTGCATCTCTGCAAGGTACACCCATGTCGGGGGCGAGTCATGATAAGTTGCGGGCCCATTGTCGGTCACATGGGTCACCTCAGACATGCAGGTTTTTGCCTCCATGTATACACTATATTTTTGGATGTACCCTTGCACTTGCATGGATTCTACTTACATGTGTTTGCAAGCAGACAATATTGCAGCAGGGAGTGTGTGTGTGTATGTGTTCCTCACCAGATGAAGTCGGTGCAGTGGCTGCAGAAGGTGGGGGTATGTGGGGGGGGGGGGAGTGGGGGGGGGGGGGTGGGGGGGGGGGAGTGGGGGGGGGGGAGTGGGGGGGAGGAGTGGGGGGGGAGTGGGGGGGAGGAGTGGGGGGGGGGAGTGGGGGGGGGGAGTGGGGGGGGAGTGGGGGGGGAGTGGGGGGGAGAGTGGGGGGGGAGAGTGGGGGGGAGGAGTGGGGGGGGAGTGGGGGGGGAGTGGGGGGGAGGAGTGGGGGGGGGAGGAGTGGGGGGGGGGGGAGGAGTGGGGGGGGAGTGGGGGGGGAGGAGTGGGGGGGGAGTGTGGGGGGGTATGTGGGGGGGGTATGTGGGGGGGGTATGTGGGGGGGGTATGTGGGGGGGAGTGGGGGGGGTATGTGGGGGGGAGTGGGGGGGTATGTGGGGGGGAGTGGGGGGGTATGTGGGGGGGAGTGGGGGTATGTGGGGGGTCTCACCAGATGAAGTCGGTGCAGTGGCTGCAGAAGGTGGGGGTATGTGGGGGGGGAGTGGGGGTATGTGGGGGGGGAGTGGGGGTATGTGGGGGGGGAGTGGGGGTATGTGGGGGGGGGGAGTGGGGATATGTGGGGGGGAGGAGTGGGGGGTATGTGGGGGGGAGAGTGGGGGGTATGTGGGGGGGAGAGTGGGGGGTATGTGGGGGGGAGAGTGGGGGGTATGTGGGGGGTATGTGGGGGGGGAGTGAGGTGTATGTGGGGGGTCTCACCAGATGAAGTTGGTGCAGTGGCTGCAGAAGGTGGGGGTATGATTGGGTGGGGGTATGTGGGGGGAATGGGGGTATGTGGGTGGGGGGAATGGGGGTATGTGGGGGGGGGGGGGTGGGGGTATGTGGGGGGGGGTGGGGGTATGTGGGGGGAGAGTGGGGGTATGTGGGGGGGGAGTGGGGGTGTGGGGGGTATGTGGGGGGTGTGGGGGTATGTGGGGGGAGTGGGGGTATGTGGGGGGAGTGGGGGGATGTGGGGGGGGTGGGGGTATGTGGGTAAGTGGGGGTGTGGGTGGGGGGAGCGGGTGTATGTGGGGGGGGGAGTGGGGGTATGTGGGGGTGAGAGTGGGGGGTATGTGGGGGGGAGTGGGGGGTATGTGGGGGGGGAGTGGGGGGTCTCACCAGATGAAGTCGGTGCAGTGGCTGCAGAAGGTGGGGGTATGTGGGGGAAGAGGGGGTATGTGGGGGGGTATGTGGGGGGGGGGGAGTGGGGGGGTATGTGGGGGGGGGAGTGGGAGTGGGGGGTATGTGGGGTATGTGGGGGGGGGAGTGTGGGGTTTGTGTGGGGGGGGGAGTGTGGGGTTTGTGTGGGGGGGGGGAGTGTGGGGGGGGGGGAGTGCGGGGGGGGAGGGAGTGAGGGGGGGGGGGGAGGGGAGTGCGGGGGGGGGAGAGTGCGGGGGGGGGGGGAGTGCGGGGGGGGGGGGAGTGCGGGGGGGGGGGAGTGCGGGGTATGTGGGGGGGAGTGTGGGGTCTCACCAGATGAAGTCGGTGCAGTGGCTGCAGAAGGTGGGGGTATGGTTAGGTGGGGGTATGGGTGGTTGGGGGTCTCACCAGATGAAGTCGGTGCAGTGGCTGCAGAAGGTGGGGGTATGGTTAGGTGGGGGTATGGTTAGGGTGGGGGTATGGGTGGGTGGGGGGGTATGGGTGGGTGGGGGGGGTGTGGGTGGGTGGGGGGGTGTGGGTGGGTGGGTGGGTGGGGGGGTATGGGTGGGTGGGGGGGTCTCACCAGATGAAGTCGGTGCAGTGGCTGCAGAAGGTGGGGGTTATGGTTAGGTGGGGGTATGGTTAGGTGGGGGTATGGTTAGGTGGGGGTATGGTTAGGTGGGGGGTCTCATCAGATGAAATCAGTGCAGTGGCTGCAGAAGGTGGGGGGTATGGTTAGGTGGGGGTATGGTTAGGTGGGGGTATGGTTAGGTGGGGGTATGGTTAGGTGGGGGGTCTCACCAGATGAAGTCGGTGCAGTGGCTGCAGAAGGTGGGGGTGGGGGTATGTGGGGGTGGGGGTATGGTTAGGTGGGGGTATGGGTGGTTGGGGGTCTCACCAGATGAAGTCGGTGCAGTGGCTGCAGAAGGTGGGGGTGTGGGTGGGGTATGGTTAGGTGGGGGTATGGGTGGGTGGGGGTCTCACCAGATGAAGTCGGTGCAGTGGCTGCAGAAGGTGGGCTGTTTGAAGAAACCTGGCGATGAATTTGTGGTCCTTCACCTCGTGCACGTTCTTCTGCCTGAGCGCCCCTTTCCGGGCGAACCGGTTGGCCACGTCCTGCGACGAGGTGGAGTCGTTGTGCTGGAAGACGTCGGCCATGTCCCGCGGTGTTCGCAGGGTGCCCGGTGGGTGCTGGGTGCGGAGGGCTCTGTGCAGGGTGCTGCCCGCGCGCGCACTGACAGCTCGGAGGCTCGTGCAGCTCTGCCTTGCAACTCCGCCTGTGACGTCAGCGCAGCCCCTGCCCCCTTGCTGCTGCCGCCGCCAGGAGTGTGAGACGTGCGCCCTCTCATGGCCGCAGGTGGGAATGACACCCAGACACCTTGTAAACCTGCAAATCCCACTTGGGACCCAGGGTGAATGAACATGTGTATCTGCACTCTCTGCACTCTCTGCACTCTCTGCACTCTCTGCACTCTCTGCACTCTCTGCACTCTCTGCACTCTCTGCACTCTCTGCACTCTCTGCACTCTCTGCACTCTCTGCACTCTCTGCACTCTCTGCACTCTCTGCACTCTCTGCACTCTCTGCACTCTCTGCACTCTCTGCACTCCCAGGAGTGCGGGTGCTGTACATGCCATATCAGTACCATGCATACATTGTCATCAAATACAAATGTAGAAAGCCAGTGGGGGGGGGGGAGGGGGTTGTATCCATCAATCCTTCAGTCAGTGTAACTCAGCAGCTACAATGTATCCTGATATTACTACGGTAACGTTATCTATTGTTAGGCGTGTAATATAGTGCGTGCGCTACCGTGCGCGCGTCAATTACAATTGGCTGTGGGAGGCTGACGTTGAAACAGTCGAGACGCGCGCGCACGTCTTTGAGCGGTGGCGCGGCAGATCACAGCAAATACATGAAAATGTATATTTTGTGCCACGTGACGCTGCCAAGCCAATCACAGCGTGGTTGGCAAAGGCTCGGGGGGGGGGGGCGGGGCGGGGGGGTTACTGGGGCAGGGCATGCTCTGCATCTTCAGGTGTAAAGGTCTGTGGTAGTCAGTCCCGAGTCCCGGACATGACAGGTGGGGGGTGAGAGAGGAGGAGACGCACGGAAGAAACATACATCTGACAGAATATGAGACGCACAGCGAGAAGGTCTCTGCCGCCGGGATTCACTAACCGCCGACGCAGCTTGATTAATCTGCCCCACGGAGGGGGCTCTCTAGGGGGAGGATGGGAGTGGTAGGAATCACTGAGGGAGAAAGGGGGAGAAGAGTTTGGTAAAGAGGAGTGGGACTGGTACCAGCGCCGTATTAACGCACGGGCACGCTGGGCAGTTGCCCGGGGCCCCCACGAGCATAGGGGCCCCCATGCCAATCTATGCACAGACCAGAATGTAACACTCATTTTCCGATCACCCGCCTCAACATTCACATCTCCCGCTAACTCGGTAGAAGGAGAAAAATGACGACTTGCAGCGGAGAGTCGGCGTGTCTGCATTCGCCAGAGAAATGTCGCCGGTTTTATTGCTTGCAATGTTACGGAAGCAGAATATTGTAACGGATTCGCGGGAAGCAATTAACAGGTTTGTTGGAGATACCAATAAATATAAGTTGATTTTATGGATAATTTACATTTTTATTAATGTGAGTGGTTGTGTAGGCCCGGCCCAGTGCACTGCTTTGCCCGGGGGGTTTTAATGCTGCTAAGACGGCCCTAACTGGTATTGGTGTCTCTAAGAGGTTGGGTGCAGGTTGAGCTTGTGGGTGTGTGAAGCCGGGTGTGACGCCATAGCCACGCCCACCTGTCGCTCACAGCACAGACCTGTACACACAAAAAGTGTGCTGCACGTGCACGAGAATTTGTAGCTCAAACTGCTGGGAACAGTGGCAAAAAATGAAAAGTGTTTGCAAATATCTTGCACTGCTGGGGAGGTGGGCTAAAGCCTGCTACAGAAATCAAAGGCTTCTCAGCATATTAAAAATTAAAAATCATTTCTTTTTTAAGTGCCGCTTGTATTGCCTCTTTAACACGCTGGCCAATTATTGAATCAGGCACGGTTGTTTACGCCGCTGAAGTTTCCGCGTTTAAACCAATCAGCTTGAGCCTTCCTCAGCTCTTGCGCAGAAATAGGCACCGCAGGCACACCTGGTTTTTAACCCTATGAGTCTTGGCACTCCAGGGACCCCACGATGTAGTGGCTCCGATAGGGGTTTTGAGCTAGGACCCCCTCCTCTTTCCGTTCGCAAACCACACGTGACGCCTCCCCTCCCATCCCCCCCCCCCCCCCCCCGGGATCGGAGGAGCGGTTGCATCAGCGCGGAGTGCCGGAGGCTCCTGCAGCACGCGAAGGGTTAATAGGTCCAAGACGCAAACAATAGGTACAGTTGGATGGTGTGCGTACCTGGGGGGGGGGGGGTCATTCACTAAAGTCTACCGGCTGCTAAAATTGGGTACAACCACCGCGAGAGAATTGTACCGGATTTATCGGAGAGAGAAAATGAAATGATCCATCGTGATTACTTCTCCAGGGTAAAATTTGCGGCTGTATTTTGCTCTGGTTTCATCCCCCGGGGGATTTTAGTTAAAAAAAAGACCTAATTGTGTACAAAACATCTTTTGTGTAGAAAACAGGCCAGGTTTTCAGGATATCCCTGCTTCAGCACAGTCTGAGCCTCTGATTGAGCCACCTGTGCTGAAGCAGGGATATCCATAACGCCTGTCCTGTTGTTGGCCTTGAAGACGGGAGTTGGCCGCCCCTGATTGTACTTTCGGCGATACAACCAGGGTTATTAGCGCAATGCTTCAGACAGTACCACTTCTGATATCATCTTTCTATGATCCACGCGAGACGTCCCAAGGTACGTACTGTACACCTTCTACTTAACCACGAGTGAGTCAGAGCATGGCAGAATTCGCTCTCGTTTCCCCTCGAGTCGAGATGGGTATCGGTGTATGATTTATTAAAGTCATTTTCTTTTACGCAAGGCGGGAACAGGTGGCCCCCACACTTCCTGTTTATTTGACAGTCGGGAGTGTCGCAGCACATCCAAAATAAACATTTTTTTTAATTAAAACCCAGCGTGCCACGGCTGTCTGCTGGAGATCCACGTTCTGCGGATCGTTTTGAAGAAAAGCGGTATTTCTATTACCGATGTGTTTCCGTGTTTGTCGTCTCTTATATTAAAAAACTCCTTCATTCTAGATACATTTTGATCCTTTGGGACCTTCTCTCAGACACATACAGGCATACCCCGGTTTAAGGACACTCACTTTAAGTACACTCGCGAGTAAGGACATATCGCCCAGTAGGCAAACGGCAGCTCGCGCATGCGCCTGTCAGCACATCCTGAACAGCAATACCGGCTCCCTACCTGTACCGAAGCTGTGCGCAAGCGGGGAGACTATAGAGCCTGTTACACATGCGTTATTTACATCAGTTATGTACGTATATGACGATTGCAGTACAGTACATGCATCGATAAGTGGGGGAAAGGCTGTGCTTCACTTTAAGTACATTTTGGCTTTACATACATGCTCCGGTCCCATTGCGTATGTTAATGCGGGGTATGCCTGTGTTACATAGTTACATACATGCTCCGGTCCCATTGCGTATGTTAATGCGGGGTATGCCTGTGTTACATAGTTACATACATGCTCCGGTCCCATTGCGTACGTTAATGCGGGGTATGCCTGTGTTACATAGTTACATACATGTTCCGGTCCCATTGCGTACGTTAATGCGGGGTATGCCTGTGTTACATAGTTACATACATGCTCCGGTCCCATTGCGTACGTTAATGCGGGGTATGCCTGTGTTACATAGTTACATACATGCTCCGGTCCCATTGCGTGCGTTAATGCGAGGTATGCCTGTGTTACATAGTTACATCATGCTCCGGTCCCATTGCGTATGTTAATGCGGGGTATGCCTGTGTTACATAGTTACATACATGCTCCGGTCCCATTGCGTACGTTAATGCGGGGTATGCCTGTGTTACATAGTTACATACATGCTCCGGTCCCATTGCGTGCGTTAATGCGGGGTATGCCTGTGTTACATAGTTACATACATGCTCCGGTCCCAATGCGTACGTTAATGCGGGGTATGCCTGTGTTACATAGTTACATACATGCTCCGGTCCCATTGCGTACGTTAATGCGGTGTATGCCTGTGTTACATAGTTACATACATGCTCCGGTCCCATTGCGTGCGTTAAAGCGGGGTATGCCTGTGTTACATAGTTACATACATGCTCCGGTCCCATTGCATACGTTAATGCGGGGTGTGCCTGTGTTACATAGTTACATACATGCTCCGGTCCCATTGCGTACGTTAATGCGGGGTATGCCTGTGTTACATAGTTACATACATGCTCCGGTCCCATTGCGTGCGTTAAAGCGGGGTATGCCTGTGTTACATAGTTACATACATGCTCCGGTCCCATTGCGTACGTTAATGCGGGGTGTGCCTGTGTTACATAGTTACATACATGCTCCGGTCCCATTGCGTACGTTAATGCGGGGTGTGCCTGTGTTACATACATGCTCCGGTCCCATTGCGTACGTTAATGCGGGGTATGCCTGTATATTGTTCCTTTGCCCAACTGAGCAATCGCACATTTCTAGGCCATCAAATAAATCTCGGATACGTCACGTTGACGTCAAAATTGCCGCTTTTCCGGCTCCTTGATAGTCTGGATTAGCTTCTGCACATCACAAGTCCGATCATTACTTTATTTAGTAGTTGAATCAGTGCACTTTTAAAGGTAGATTACCATTTCCCTCCACCCTCCCAAGGCACGCCGCAATATTTGCACGTTGCATAGCTGGCAACCAACCCTCACACTGTAGAGACCCAAAAGATCGGAATGGCTGCCTCTGAGCAGGTTTACTGGCTCTGCACTTCTGTAACCGAGGCTGTGCTGAAAAGCTGTGTAATGCGGCAGGAGTACGCTAATAAGGGTCTGTGTTACAATGGACAAGAAGTAAAGAGTGACACACTGCGCTTGCTCATTTGCATATAATTACCCAGAATCCCTGACTGCAGTGGAAGCAGTGTATTCTAAGAGATAATGGGGGAAGGCAGGTTTGCAGAGCTGTCTGAGATGTGAATGTGCTCATGTGGGATGTTTAAGTATTTGAACCGGCTATGGGACTATGTACTAAGTGTCGCAAATTGCATATTTTGCATAAATTTGATGCACCAAATCTCAAATGTAATTGCGCTTGTGTGTGTGCATATGTACTAAATGTGCGCCACAATGCACTATGTTCATTTTTGAAGGGGATGGGATTTTAAAATGGTGACTGGTCAATCAAAACGCCTTTAGGGGATGCAACTCCTGGACAGACAAGTATTGGAGAAGGAGCGGCTCAGTGAGTAACGACATTCAGCGTGCATCAGGGGAACCGGTTCAATTCCCAGTGTCACTTCCTTGTGACTTTGGACAAGTCACTTTATCTCCCTGTGCCTCAGGCACCAACAATCATAGATTGTAAGCTCTGCGGGGCAGCGACTGTGCCTGTAACATTCCTATGTGCTGCGTACCGCGCGCTATACTGTAATTGTGTCCCATTGGGAGAAAAGCCCTGTACGAAATACCGTTATTATTATTGTTGGGGGCACCTGACCGCCAAAGAAGTGAGAGTGTTAATAGAGGAATTAGATAAAGTTAGGGCCAACCACAGCTCACAGCAACAACTCGGGGTGTGATGGGTCCTTCATGGAAAAGGAAATTGCTCTTGATGTTTTATTAAGATGTGGTACTGTTGGGAAATAGTCACAACAGGATGGGAAGTGGTTAGAGGATTTCATTAAATCTCTGGCATTCACTCTCTCCGTGACCCCAGCTAAATCACGTTACCTCCCTGCGACCTTGTATTGGATTCTGGGATCTGTCTTGTAAGAACTACAGTATGTTGTACTATCTTTAGTTTATGCTACATGTTGTCAGGGTTTTCCCTTACAGAATGTATTTATTTATAACATGTGTTACCAGGAAATAACATATTGAGAGTTACCTCCTCATTTTCCTGGACACAGATTTATAATGACAATACAGCTCAACCCCGTTATAGCGCGATCCGTTACAACGCGAATCCGCTTATAACGCAATGCAAGCGTGGCTCCCAATTTTCGTATTTATGAATACTTTACAACACGATTATTGGCGTCTTAAATACTTTATTGTGCAATGCATACAATTGTACATTACTTCTAACGCGATCCGCTTATAGCGCGATGTGATTCTTTGGACCCCAAGCCCGGCGTTATAAGGGGGTTGAGCTGTACATCGTTATACATCATAGTTAGACATTTCATGGACGGTATATGTTATGGGCGTATACATATAAACAAAAACAAAAAATAACTGTTGATAGGACAACACATACAATAACATATAAGACTTGTCTTATGTTATTGTATGTATTGTCCTATCAGCAGTTTATAGTTATACACTCTGACCGGTTTTGTGTTTGTTTATATTTATCTCCACATATTGTGAGACAACTTTCAAGTTACATCTGAAGGATCAACGTTCCAACAGGACTGGACACTGGACAGGACTGGACATCACGTATGGTCAGAATCACTTATTTGGTGTTTGGACTTATTTTTGGCGCCGGATTATTTTCTGTTTTTGTGCTTCATATGATCGGATTGGGCGTTGTTTCCTGGCAGCCTATCTTATATGAAAATGTGGTCTGCCGTGCAGTGGCTCAGGGGCTTACAACAATTTGGCCAAAATGTTAAACTAAAACACCATTTTATTTAATAGATATTTATACATATATATTTAGGCACTGTACCGTGTATGAGTTTCACTGGATGTGCACTGAGCTCTGTCTGTGTTTTATGTTCTGTCTTTGGTTTTAAATATCTTATATAATATAAGATTTATTGGTAGTCACCTTTAGTGTTTAAGTCCCACTAACTATTTAGTTTTGCAATAGCTCTATCAGCACTTTTTCTTTTTTACGTTAGGCAGCTGACGTCTTGAAAGAACTTAGACTGGTGGCGACTGTGAGTGTCCCGGGTAGGTTGTTCCAGTTGGTGCACAGTAAGGCCAGGTCCCCGCTGGCTACTGCAGCGGCCGCTGTGGCGGACGCTGCAGGGACAAGAGCCGCCCCTCAATGGGTCCGGGCCCGTTGCGAGGAGGGGACGCCGCGCTGCGCGGTGAGTTTTTCCGGCCTGCAAGAAAATTGTGAGGGGAACTAAGCCACACCCAAAGGCGGTTCAACCAATGAGGGTGAACCTACCGGGTGATGTCCCGGCCGCACCCCTGTCACTCCCCCGACACGCCCCCCCATCGTCCCCCCTGCAGCTCTCTGCAGACCGGGGAATTAGGTTGCACGCGCCGCCTGCCTCGCAGGTGCGCGTGCAGCGCAGGCACTGTGGCCGTAGCATAAGAAAAGGAGGAGCGTCCGGATTCCTTGTTGAACCTTGGGACCGTCAACAGTCTTTTGGAGAATCAATGAAAGACAGCCACATAATATACTAAAGTCAAGAATAGCAGACGCATTATATTGTAACAGGATTCCCCTTGTGCAAACGCAATAAGGCATGATTAGACCATAATTGGAATTGATGGTTGCACCAGTTATTGGTCATATTTCTTCTTATAATATTATGTTGGAATATTATACCCCTATTCATTGTACATAACATCATTATTTTATATAATATTATTATTACTGTTTCGAACACAGCCGTTGGTTAGGGAAAAAAATGAAAATATAAGATGATCAAGAGAAAATCTGATAATGGTTATTCCAGCCATTACTTCCTTTTACATTCAGTGATACTACAGTAATCTTCATAATTATCCTTATTTAGGACAAAGACATTTATCAGGCCTACATGGCTATATGCACATTATGTAAGACTGATTATACCCAACAATTCAACATGTTACCAGGTCTTTGATTAAAGAGGTAATCCAAACAATATCCTAAAAAATCAGTTCTGTAGTATTAGATAATATTTATTGCATTAAAAAAATTATTATTCAACTCCTAATGCCATTTTTAATGAGTGTTAATATACTGAGCATCCTTTGATTTCTATAGCAGGCTTTAGCCCACCTCCCCAGCAGTGCAAGATCTTTGCAACACTTTCCTGTTAGGGATCATTTGTTGCCACTGTTCCCAGCAGTTTCAGCTGCAAACTGTAACAATAGATAATGCTACCGTAGTAATATAACAATAGATTGTAGCTGCTGAGTTACACTGACTGAACGATTCATTGAAACCGAAAGGCAGCCATTTAGTGAACCCTGGGAAGCAGGATCTTTGCTGATTGATTACGGAAGAATGAATCGATCGGCAGCGTAGGTAATTAGTTTTCAATAAAGGTAATCAAAGGCCGCATATATTAAAACACAAATATATGTATATATATTCTTTTTTTACAGTGCCACTTGGATTGCCCCTTAAAGATGTGTATAATCATTCATAAACATATAACAAAAGAATATAAGGAGTAGACAACACTCAAAGAATTGAACAAAATAAAAAAAATCTGTGTGTGTGACAGGGTGATGTCAGCCACTAACAGTTATGCCTGGGAGACATACGTCTGAGTGCTTCATCCAGCACTCAGAGGGTTAACCCAGGAGGAATGGTTGGCTAATTAGAAGGGAGCCAACACACCTGACAACCAGCATGAGATATAAGGAAGTCATTGCTGGTAATCAGGTGGCTGTCTCAGAGCTATCCTAGACAAGCTGCTGAGCAGATGGATTCACAAGTATCTCTCTAACCCACAGTAAGAACTGTTCATATTGTTTTCGGACTGTTTGATATATGTTAACGGTTTGGTAAATGGATTAGCCAGCCAGCCTGATAGATAGGCTGGAGTGTTAGTAAGTTCTCCCAATGTGGAGCAGGATTTTTTTTGCTATGTTTTGTTTATGCCTTAAAGGGACAGTGTGCCCCCATGTTTAGTTATGCTGTGGAGCAATAAAGCCATTCAACATTTGCTCTAAACCTGAAAATACACGTGTGGACTATTGTCTGACCTCAGCTACAGGCCGTCCTGCCACATTGTGGTGCAACGGGAACAGGTGAGGGCCCCCAACCCTCCCAAACACTAATAATAAATCAAATAGTTCCCAGCACACAGAAATGGAGAGGACTTGTAATAGGCAAAAAAAATGAATATTTAATGTGGAAGCGTATAATCCCACAAGGATACACAGAATGAAGAATGTGGGAGTGAACCTAACTCCGGGTGCTAAATGACACCTGAGGGGAAAGGGTGCAAAGGAGGAAACGGACAAGGGAAAACAAGGGGAAGGAAAACAGAAAGAGGGAAGGGGTGAGGGAGGAAGGGAAGGAGGTGTGAGGGGGTAAAAAACACATAGAGGAGGATAAAAATGATAGGCAGGTAGAGGGGGGCAACGTTTCGGGCATGAGCCCCTTCTTCTGGCCTGTTCCCTACAGTCTATGAGACCACAGGTACTTCCCTCTCCCCTAGTCCTAACCTCCAAAAAATACACACCGAGGGGAATAAACGACTCAAGTAGCAAATCAGGGGTTAAGCCCAAGTCTATCTACCGGAATGAAATTCCCAACACAGTAGCATTTGTTAAAGAGTCCAGGTCAAACATCTGGCTACCACGTAGAGTCCCACTGAAGCTGTTCAGCATTAAGAGACAGGAAACGGCTTGAGGCTAAATGTGATATGAATCAGGGCTCAGAAGTAGCAAGCTCACGATTTGTCAGGAACACTGGAGAACTGC
This sequence comes from Ascaphus truei, assembly GCF_040206685.1. Lineage (NCBI taxonomy): Eukaryota > Metazoa > Chordata > Amphibia > Anura > Ascaphidae > Ascaphus > Ascaphus truei. The sequence continues at coordinate 11,776,882 of NC_134504.1, forward strand.
TGCCATGTAACGGTTATGCTCACCACAAACCTGGACCGGACCGCGGGGCTGAGGTGGGGATGTGAAAACCCCGACCGTAGACCACGAAGCCGGATACGGGTTGCGAATTCCCTGGTCAAACGTAGCCGGGTCAGGGCAGAAGAAAGCAGGGTAATCCGTAGACAAGCCGAGGTCAGGGTAGGCGGCATAGAAGCGATGGTCACGGTCACGAGCTAGGGTCATCATCAGGGGAAACTTCAGCGAAGCCGCTTCAGCGTAGAATACTGGAACCTTGGAGCGAAGCCGCTTCAGCCTAGAAAGCAGGAAACTGGAGCTAAGTCGCTTCAGCGTAGGGAGCGGGAAACTTGGAGCCAAGCCGCTTCAGCGTAGAAAGCAGGAAGCTTGGAGCGAAGCCGCTTCAGCGAAGAGAGCAGGAAGCTTGGAGTGAAGACGTTTCAGTGTAGAGAGCAGGAGACTAGAGCTAAGCCGCCTCAGGTTAGACGTAGGAAAACTTGAGCGAAGCTGCTTCAGCGTAGAAGGTAGAAAAGCTTCTGGAAGGACACTGGGAACCGGGAATGCCAACAAGCCACAGTAACACAGAGAGTTTCAGAATAGCCGCTTCAGCGTGGCAAAGACTGCCAGGTACTGTAAGCATAAGGGAAAAGGCTAAGACAGGCCAAACAGGAATGCTTGTGGTAAGCACAGTTACTTGAGAAAGGCTATGTTCAGCACTTTTCTGGAGGAAAGGCAGCAACTAAAAAGCACAGGAAGCCAATCGGGCCAGAGCTGCACAGGAGGCAGCAAGAAGCAGGTGATACCTGATTGCAGGTTTAGGGAGGGCTTGTCTGGAAACTGAATAGCTCTGTAAGGATGAGTTCCAGCCAAAGCCAGGAGCGGAATCCTTACATGCCACCTGCAAAGAGTCTACCACACTCCTCAAACCAGTGGAGTATTTAAACCCCTTGCTTCCATGTCCCGGGCGTCAGGGGGCGTGACTATCCCCCGCCGAAACAGCTTCCTATAGGTTGAGAGACCTGAGCCAGTGAGAGACCGGGAGACAGACGATATTACCCAGATGTCCGATGCTGTGCTCGGTGACGTCATCAAGTGCCCGGATGCGACTGATTCCATTGGCTGACACACTGTGTGTGTAACAAAGCCGATGTTAGTGTTGCACGTAATGGGGGAAAACAGCAGCCAAAGAACAAAGGGATGGCGTTCAGCTTTGTGATGTCACTGGGTATCGATCCGCTGTGTTTACAGGAGCAGAAGACAGTGATGCCCCATAGACATAGTCCAGCAGGGATGGGGCGCACGTGAAGATGTAAAATAAGCACAGAGATGCCCAAGTACCAACCGAGGGGTAATAAAGAAGGGGACACTTAAAAAAAAATACCACCGAACCACCCTACTGGAGGTATACAATGTAACCTCATGCAATGGAGGTGAATAATTCCGTGGTCCAGAGGCAACACTTACTGGACTAGTCATAACCAAAAAGCCAGCAGGTTAGAGGTGGGGAGAGACCGAAGTAGGAAAGGACAGATCAGTAACGATAGCACAAAGGTGTGATGCGACGAGCCGAGAGGATGACCAAGGAACACCCTTCCGTGCACACGGACAACGGCCAAACCTGCAGTGACGATGGGTCTGGGGAAGAGAATAAGGGCATAGTATCACTACACGAGGTGTGAGAGGCAGAATATCAAAGTACCACAAGTGCCACTAAAATCCACACAATGGAAAAAGGGTAGGTACACACTCAAAAGCAACTCAGATCTAATTCTTTGTTGATCCCATCGGGGGTCATAGTGCCCAGCTTTTTAATCCATCTCGCCATGGTCATGTTCCCGCTTCTTCGCCACGCCTTCGACGATCTGTTTTCCCTCCCCCTGTTTTCCCTTGTCCGTTTCCTCCTTTGCAGCCTTTCCACTCAGGTGTCATTTAGCACCCGGAGTTAGGTCCACTCCCACATTCTTCATTCTGTATATCCTTGTGTGATTATACGCTTCCACATTAAATATTCATTTTTGCCTATTACAAGTCCTCTCCATCTCTGTGTGCTGGGAACTAATTTGGTTTATTATTTATTAACATATAGTTTGCTAATTAATTGAAGCAGCTTAATGGGTTTCATGTTTACCCTGCTACATATGTTTGTTTTTTAAATCAGCAATCCCGCCCAGAAGCCTATGTGATTTTAACTCATAAATGTTAGTATCTTATCCCCTGACCATGTCCTGCACTTAATAAAACATTTTTTAAGCGGCATTGGGCTCTGTTGTTGTATACTTGAGGACCTCAAGTATAGGGGGCCGGCTTTACAGCAGGTAGTTACAGGGAAGGGAGGAGTGGGAGTGAGTGTGTAGCTGGGGGGAGTTGCGTGTCTGTGTGTGCAGGGGGCGTCTTACCTTGTGCGGAGCGACCTTCCTTCGGCAGCATCGCGTTGTCATGACATCGCAGCGTCACCTTCCGCCGTGACATCATGACGCTGCAGCAGGGGGTCTCTTTCCCAGTAATGCTCCAATTGACATAAATATATAAGGCTGTGGGCTTGAGTTTTGATCTGGCTAAGATTGTGCATGTGTAAGTGGTCACCATGTGAGCTGACCACACGTGTGTGTGTGTGCGTGTGTCATGCCAGGATAAAAGTGATGCACACGGCACAGCGTGGAAGTATGTCCGTGCAGTACTGCAACAGTAAAGAGGTAACCTTGTAAAAATGAGATGTCTGTCCACTGTCCACTAATGGCCAAACACATCACGTTTACACGGCTCTTATTTTCCCCTCATATTCACTCATTAAAAATGGAAAATAAATACTGGGCCCTTCCTTTGTAGAACAGTGTTAATCAGACAATCAAAGGCAACTGTAAGAGATGTGTGCAGAGGTTCATATAATGGAGACTGATTAGGGTGACATTATATCTTGGCTTTATTGAGCCTGTTCCTTTATCCAGGCAAAACATACAAAAAAAAACAAAATAACAAACTCCTATCCCTTTGTAAGGGCTAACTTACTCCCCCAGACCCTACCTGCAGGACTGGAGGGATATTCCCATTACCAGCCTATCACCCCAAAGTCTCAGGAGGTACCTTAAGCAGGTGGCCCTCCATGTCAGTCTGTGGTAGGTTCCTGGGTCCTCTGTGTCCAGGAAATATAGGTCTCTGGGTGTCTTGATCTCAGCACAGCCTTTGTGCTCAAGACCGTGTCTGTGTGCAGGCTTCTCTGCTCTCCTTCTGTCAGCCCAAATGTGAGCTAAGGAATCTCTCTCCTGTTTCCAACAGGAGGCTTTTCTTACAGACTTAATTGGCCAGGTGGAGTCTGGTTAATCGCCTGCTGCACTTAACCAGATCCCTGCTGGATTTTAGAGATAGTTTCTTCAACAGGGATAAGGCCCCGTTACAGCCCCCTATCCACCAGTACTGTGACTGCACCTCCCCATGCTCAGGACAGGTGTAGTTGCATTCATTTGAACGGAGCTGACCCCTTGCTCAGCGCTGGGAAGACAGTTTTACAAGATCTTGAATCACATACGTCTCCCAGCTGCAAAGTATTGCGGCTTTATTAAAAAAGGGGGGCGGGGGTGAAAGCCATTATATATTTTTTTAATGATATTATATAACTCCCAGGAGACTTTGATGAACAGCGCATTCAATTTCCTGACGGGAAAGAAACACATCCTGCACTTACTGCATTTAATGCGCTTCAAAGCGTCCGATCGTCCACAGACTCCCATTGACCGAATAGGAGTTTCCGGCTGATAACATTAATTAACCCCTTAGTAGCTAATCCTATTTACACTGAGGCTGTGCACACATGTAAAATATACAGTATATTTGCAGTCACTTATCAGTATAAGGGGGCTGCATAGAGTCATATTTGCCGTAATATTCTTAATTATTTGCCACCTGTTAAAATTAAATAAGTTCCCCTTTTTCTCCAGATCCCAGGAATTCAAGCATATGTTACGCCATGTTTGGCTGTTTGAATGACGGCGGTTCATAATTATGTCGCAAACGATGCGCAAAATATTAACAGTTCCCCTTTACTTTGGCGGGTGGCCCTATGGCCTTATCACCTAAAGATGAGGCACTCCCACCGTAGTCATTTGAAAGCATAATTTCCACACAGCAAGTTATCATGGGGGTATTTTACTTTGGCATAGCGGAAAGAGCTAAAGGGGTTAAAAATAACTAATAATGAAGCTTGTATTCGATTTAAATGCAATGTTCAAAAAAACATGTCATATTTGTGCCAAGATTCATGTCTCGTGTTGATAATATACTTCACTATTATTTCAGTTTAAATCTAATGTGTAGAGAGAAGCCCCTTTAGTGTAAAAAAAACTCTAATATCCTTCCTTTTTGGGGGATTCAAGGTGTGCGAGTACATTGCAAACGAAAGACCTTAATTTATTCTTGTTGTATGGCAAAAGGTAGTGTGTGTGTGTGTGTGTGTGTGTGTGTGTGTGTGTGTGTGTGTGTGTGTGTGTGTGTGTGTGTGTGTGTGTGCGCGTGCGCGTGCGCGGTGAAGGAGCTTCTCTACCTCGCTGAGACTTGTATCATTTGTTTATAATGCCAAATCTTAAACTGCGCCCTTCAGATGCCTGGGGCACGTTTCAAACAATAATTATTACTTACGCAGCAGGAAGCTGGTGCGTCTGCAGGAGAATGGAATCAGAGTGTAAAGATACATTATACCAGGGGCGGTCAACTCCAGCCCTGAAGGGCCACCAACGGGTCAGGTTTTCAGGATATCCCTGCTTCAGCACAGGTGGCTCAATCAGTCCCAGCTTCAGCACAGGTGGCTCAGTCAAAGACTGTCAAAGACTGAGCCACTGATTGAGCCACCTGTGCTGAAGCAGTGATACCCTTAAAACCTGACCTGTTGGTGGTGGCCCTTGAGGACTGGACTTGGCCTCCCCTGCACTATACCAATAAGGGTGGGGGAGATTTACACAGTTAAAAAAAAAGGACCATTTCGCACGCACAGAGCCCCTATGCATAATTAGTGAGCAGCGATGCAGAACACATTTCTATGAAAGGGTTAAGTACGGGCGCTGTAGGTGCTGAGCAATTAGCGCTGTCAATTACCGTGTGCATTCGTTGCAGACTCCCTCCCTCTGTTTTCGTGTAAATTGCTGCAGCCGCTGATAATACAAGAACAGCTCACCGCTAACTGTGCAGAATAAGGACACCGGACACCTTCCTGGGGGGGACAGCACTGCATGAACAGCGCCACGACAATAAGACACAGGCGCAGGCGTATGTTTGTCTTTATTTATATAGCGCCTGCAGTGGAGGCAGCGCTGTACAAAGACAATACAGTACAGGGAATTATAATACAATAAGCGCAACAAAGGCAGACACCTGGAAATAGGGGTGCCAGGCGGCTTCTCCAAAAATACTGCAAATAATGGTTAAAGGTGTGACGCGCCACACACACACACACACCGCCCTCTCACCTCTCTTTGCTCCATGCTGTTTCCTCCTCTCCTTGGCTACACCCCCAGACTCCTGACACCACCTCCTGATTACCTCCTGTATTACCCAGCAGCAGCCAATCAGGATGGAGGAAGCTGCCCAGTCCTCCCTAGCGGCAGCCCTGCTCCCTTCCTGGTCGGGGAAATCCCGCGGCCCCCCCAAGCCGATCAGGTCACTATTTCCAGAGAGGTAATACCGGTATACACATACACGCCCAGAGAAGTAATACCGGTATACACATACACGCCCAGAGAGGTAATACTGGTATACACATACACGCCCAGAGAGGTAATACCGGTATACACATACACGCCCAGAGAGGTCATACCGGTATACAGATGCACGCCCAGAGAGGTAATACCAGTATATACATACACGCCCAGAGAGGTAATACTGGTATACACATACACGCCCAGAGAGGTAATACTGGTATACACATACACGCCCAGAGAGGTAATACCGGTATACACATACACGCCTAGAGAGGTAATACCGGTATACACATACACGCCCAGAGAGGTAATACCGGTATACACATACACGCCCAGAGAGGTAATACCGGTATACACATACACGCCCAGAGAGGTAATACCGGTATACACATACACGCCCAGAGAGGTAATACCGGTATACACATACATGACCAGAGAGGTAATACCGGTATACACATACACGCCCAGAGAGGTAATACCGGTATACACATACACGCCCAGAGAGGTAATACCGGTATACACATACACGCCAGAGGAGATAATACCGGTATACACATACACGCCCAGAGAGGTAATACCGGTATACACATACACGCCCAGAGAGGTAATACCAGTATACACATACACGCCCATAGAGGTAATTCCGGTATACACATACACGCCCAGAGAGGTAATACCAGTATACACATACACGCCCAGAGAGGTAATACCGGTATACGCACACACGCCCAGGGAGGTAATACCGGTATACACAGACACGCCCAGAGAGGTAATACCGGTATACACAGACACGCCCAGGGAGGTAATACCGGTATACGCATACACACCCAGAGAGGTAATACCAGTATACACATACACACCCAGAGAGGTAATACCGGTATATCCATACACGCCCAGAGAGGTAATACCAGTATACACATACACGCCCAGAGAGGTAATACCGGTATACACATACACGCCCAGAGAGGTAATACCGGTATACACATACACGCCCAGAGAGGTAATACCGGTATACACATACACGTCCAGAGAGGTAATACCGGTATACACATACATGTCCAGTATTACCTCTAAATTTTTACTGGACAGTGTCCAATAACAGGACAGTCCGGTTCAATACTGGACACCTGGCAACCCTACAGGGTGGAAATCCCTGCCCCAGGGAGCTTACAATCTGTGGAATGTTGGAAGAGTTACAGAGACAGCAGGTAAGGGAATAAGCGCAGTAGATGTCAGTGCCTGGCCTTGATGGTGGGTAAGTGCAGTAGATGGCAGTGCTTGGCCACGATGGTTGGTAGGAGCGACTATGGGTGTGGGAAAAAAACAGTGTGCACACTGATTGAGCCACCTGTGCTGAAGCTGAGATATCCGGAAAACCTGACTTGTGAGGGGGGGGGGCTTCTTGAGGACTGGAGTTGAGCACCCCTGTGGTAGTTGACCCTTTTTCAGACCTTGATAGACCTTACCCAAAGAGTCGAGTAATATTTGTAAGACAGCCTGATTCGGTACTGTGATTACCATGAAAAAAACAAATGGTTTGGGTGTATCACTAATCCGTGATTACTGACAGTGAGGTACTTGGCTAAGAATTGGAGGAGGTATCAGTTATCCGGTTACACATGGCTTTCACTTCTGCTTAAAAGGTGCAATCCCATGCAGCTGGTCATAAAATAATCTTTAGTAAACATTTTGTTTCTCTGGAAACTAAGTACACATTGGATTTCTTAGGGGGCCTCTCAAGGGCGACGTATCTGTCAATCAAGTGTTTTATCTACCCTGTCCTTATCACAGAGCCAATAAAGATAAGGAGAGGGGGCTTTGCCCATGCAAACTCTTGCTAAACACACAAAGATACCAGGCAAAAGGAAGTAGCCGGAGGAAATCAATCCCCTCCCAGGCCTTAGCTCACCGTGTTTTCAAACCAACTTTAAAAATGATATTAAATACTTAAATGTTAAAAAAAAAAGAAGCAGAATAAATATGCCCTTGTTTATCATTCATGTGTCTGGTTTCCCCTTATCCCCCCTGTCCTTAAAGAGCCAATGAAGATAAGGGGAGGTGGGGATGGGGGGCTCTGGCTGTACAAGGTGTCCTATTTAGGAAGAAAAAGGTATCAGTTACCCAGACGAGACCCCTTAAACATGTCACTGGGATTGATAACCTTCGGTCCCAGTCGGGATGCTGCTGCCTTTTCCCAAAGGACGAGCGCTCTAGAAACCAGTAATGAAACCTCAGCTTGCGTTGATATCACACGTGTGGGGATGAACAGATAAGACTTCTGCAATCAAGGCAGTGGGTGTAATTACATTTCCATCCTCTAAATAACGTGCTGCCCAACCTTTTGTTATTATTTTTCCTGCATAGCTCTGCCAGGAAGCATGTAATGATAAACTAGTTTCAATATTTGATCTCCATTTACGGCAGGGAACACTTATCTCTTGTGTGTATTTGTTTGGACATTTCTCAATATCTCAGGCAGTCCATTAATGCGGAAGTGTGCGGCTGGGTTCGCAGTTCTGCGCTCTACAGAACATCTCCGGTGTCGGCTCCTTGTGACCTTGGGCAAGTCACTGTATCTCCCTGTGCCTCAGGCACCAAAAACAGATTGTAAGCTCCACAGGGCAGGGACCTGTGCCTGCAAAATGTCTCTGTAAAGCGCTGTGTAAAACAAGCAGCGCTATACAAGAACATGCTATTATTATTATTATTATTATTAATAACATAGAACGGTTTCTCTTGGGCAGCAAAAGGTTTAGAGATGATTGTCTTCTAAGTTATTGGATAAAGTCCTTCGGTGCATTGGGCATTAAAGTGTGGGAAAGAGAAGCATTTAGTTTAATTTCTTAGGGGACCTCAGAAAAGGAGAAGTGTTTGTCGATCAAGTGTTTGCTTTCATCACATACCCAGACGAGACCCCACTTAACCCTTTGAGTGTCCCAGGGCGTGGTGGTGACGACGTCTCGCTCAAAGGGTTTTTTTCCCGGGTTTTTATCACGTCCTGCGTTCCCACGGAGCTCAGGACGTGATCTGACCACTGAAGAAACAGAGGAGGGTCACTCCCTCCTTCTCTGTGTCCTCCCCTGCCCCCCCCCCCCCAAAAAAAGTGCTCACATGATCACACTGTGCTGGAGGGGCCGTGGTACTCAAACACCACAGGCCCCTCCAGCACTCGAAGCGTTAAACACGCCGCTGGAATGAATTCACTTAGATCCAAAGAGGGATTGTCCCCTGACACAAATACCTCATTGTATTTATATATGTATGTATGTCTTTATTTATATAGCGCTATTAATGTACATAGCGCGTCACAGCAGTAATACACGTGACCATCATATAAATAACAAATAATACAAATAACACATAATGAGAAGAAGTGCTTCAGACATAAAAGTAACACTTAGGAAAAGGAGTCCCTGCCCCGAAGAGCTTACAATCTAATTGGTAGGTAGGGAGAACGTACAGAGACAGTAGGGGGGTGTTCTGGTAAGTGCGTCTGCAGGGGCCAAGCTATATGTATGAGGTTTAAAGTATCAGCCACAGTGCTACTCATATGCTTCGATAAGGAGGTGAGTTTTAAGATGGGTCTTAAAGGTGGATAGAGAGGGTGCTAGTCGGGTATTGAGGCGAAGGGCATTCCAGAGGTGTGGGGCAGTCAGTGAGAAAGGTTTAATGTGGGAGAGGGCTTTAGATACAAAGGGGGTAGAGAGAAGACATCCTTGAGCGGAATGCAGGAGTCAGGATGGTGCATAGCGGGAAATTAAAAACTCAAGCAACACAGCAAGACAAACAGAAATATCCCTGGTAATCATTGTGCAAGGCTCTCTTCTAGCTAACCTGGTAATCAGGATAGTGGGTTAATATTTGAAACCCGCTCCCTATAAAAGAGAATCAGCAGCTTGTGCTGCACAGTCCCTGACATAACGTCCCCAAACATGCTGTGGTTTGCGCCAGTGCTGTGTGTGCTCTGTCTTCTAAGTGGTGCTAAAGCAGGAAAAGGTAAGTGGAATTAATAATCCAATGCTCGAAAGGCCGCGCTTATGGTGCCCGCGACGGGCGACGCGACGGGCGACGCGACGGGCGACGTCACTCGTCGCCACTAGCGAAAGTTATATTTCGCTTTGCGGCGGCGGCGCGGACATACTGGCATTTGATTGGTTCAGGGGCTTGTCACATGAGGCGGCAGCCCTTGAAAAATCAAATATTGCCAGCTTCCAAAATTCGCGACGCGACGTCGCTCCGTCGCATTGTCACCGTCGCGCTTACTATAAGCGCGCGCAGTGGCGGCAATTTATTTGGTTTTGGCGACATCGTGTCGCCGTCGCCCATCTCAGGCACTATATGCACGGCCTTAAAGTGGGAGGAGAGTAGATAGATCAAAGGGATTTCCGCTCCAAAGGAAAAAATCAGGAAACTTGCCAGCAAAAATGAACTAATATCAATTTAATAGAACTACATCAAAAACATGCACAAAAACAGAAGACGCTCCTCCCACGCGTTTCACGCCCCCTATGGCGCTTTTTCAAGGAGTTTTTGCCTCCTTAAACCCCATATACTAGGCTCCGGTATATTTGCTATAATTCTTGGAATTTGCGACCCTCCTGGAGCTCATATTCTGTCTTTTTCTGTGTTCTTAAAGTGGGAGAGTCTGGGCCCGATTATACCTTATCTATCTCTCTGTGAATCTCTGAATCTCTCTGTCTGTAACTATATATACTGTATCTATCTATCTATCTATCTATCTATCTATCTATCTATCTATCTATCTATCTATCTATCTATCTATCTATCTATCTACCTATCTATCTATCTATCTATCTATCTATCTATCTATCTATCTATCTATCTATCTCTCTGTGTGTCTATCTATCTCTCTGTGTGTATCTCCCTCTGTGTATCTCCCTCTGTGTATCTCTCTCTCTGTATCTCCCTCTGTGTATCTCCCTCTGTGTATCTCTCTCTCTGTATCTCCCTCTGTGTATCTCCCTCTGTGTATCTCTCTCTCTGTATCTCTCTCTCTGTATCTCCCTCTGTGTATCTCCCTCTGTGTATCTCTCTCTCTCTATCTCCCTCTGTGCATCTCTCTCTCTGTATCTCCCTCTGTGTACATCCCTCTGTGTATCTCTCTCTCTGTATCTCCCTCTCTGTATCTCCCTCTGTGTATCTCCCTCTGTGTATCTCTCTCTGTGTATCTCCCTCTGTGTATCTCCCTCTGTGTATCTCCCTCTGTGTATCTCCCTCTGTGTATCTCCCTCTGTGTATCTCCCTCTGTGTATCTCTCTCTCTGTATCTCCCTCTGTGTATCTCTCTCTGTGTATCTCTCTCTGTGTATCTCTCTCTGTGTATCTCTCTCTGTGTATCTCTCTCTCTGTGTATCTCTCTCTCTCTCTCTCTCTCTCTCTCTCTCTCTCTCTCTCTCTCTCTCTCTCTCTCTCTCTCTCTCTCTCTCTCTCTCTCTCTCTCTCTCTCTCTCTCTCTGAATCTCTCTGTCTCTCTGTGTCTCTGTCTGTAACTATATATACTGTATCTCTCTGTGTATCTCTCTGTGTATCTATCTATCTCTCTGTGTATCTATCTATCTTTCTGTGTATCTCTCTCTCTGTGTATCTCTCTCTCTGTGTATCTCTCTCTCTCTCTGTGTATCTCTCGCTCTCTCTGTATCTCTCGGTCTGTGTATCTATCGCTCTGTGTATCTATCTCTGTGTATCTATCTCTGTGTATCTATCTCTCTGTATCTATCTCTCTGTATCTATCTCTGTGTATCTCTCTCTGTGTATCTCTCTGTGTATCTCCCTCTCTGTGTATCTCTCTCTGTGTATCTCTCTCTGTGTATCTCTCTCTCTCTGTCTCTCTCTCTCTCTCTCTCTGTCTCTCTCTCTCTCTCTCTCTCTCTCTCTCTCTCTCTCTCTCTCTGTCTGTTTCTCTCTCTGTGTCTCTATCTATCTCTCTCTCTCTCTGTCTTTCTGTTTACAAATATTATTGACCACTGCACATTATATCTGTATTTGTCATCAGAAGATTGTATCAGACAGTGTCAGGCCTCCGGGGGAAAGTTGTGAAAGATTATAGGAAAGAATCAATACACAAAGACACAAGATAAATTGCAATTCCAATGTGTATACTGTTATTATTACAGCAGGTATATATTCTCAGGGGCCTGAGTGATAGTTAAAGCTCGCTTAGCCATTAACGTGATCCTGATTATTATTTGACACTTTCCTGTTTGGTTATTAGAGTGAAATACTGTGTGCATTTTATACCGCACATTTTTAGCATGCACTGTACCTATTAACACCAGGTGTACCTGCTGTACCTATTACTGCCTGGGTGTCACAGCTGTTGAGCGCTCCCCTGCATGTCTCTTATTGGCAGATTCTCAGAACCTTCAGCCCATTACAACAGCTTTAAAATCAGCAAATGATCAGACGGTTATAGGGAGGTTATTTCCACTTCTATGTATTACACAGATAAATACATGTATGTTAGAGGCAAGCTGACCTTTGCAGTTAATACACGCCTTGCCTTTATACATAGGAGGTGCTCTCAAGCCCCCCAACATGTCAGGTTTTCAGGATGTCCCAGCTTCAGCACAGGTTCGGGCAAAGACTGAGCCTCTGGTTGGGCCACCTGTGCTGAAGCAGGGGTATCCTGAAAACCTGTTGGAGGGGGGAGGGGGGGCTGAGGACAGGAGTTGAGCAACCCCTGTGTTATTTTACAATCTCAGGTGTGAGTGGAACATGGGTAACTCGGAAGGTAATAGGGGTAAGCATACTAAAAGTAGGTACAACAAGCATCCAGCCTATTAATCATTTCTGTAATCTCGCTGTCCCCTTGTGAAATCCAGTCTGATATCCAAAAACAAACAGGACAGATAAATAACTGCCATAGCGAATCCTGAACTCTGAACGACCTTCGAGCCACCCATGGAACAGACAGGGACATGCCCCCACCCAGGGGTGCTCATCTTCCGTCCTCAAGCCCCCCGCAACGGGTCAGGTTTTCAGGGTATCCCAGCTTCAGCACAGACGGCTGTCTAAGTCACTGATTGAGCTACCTGTGCTGAAGCAGGGACTGGTTGGGCCACCTGTGCTGAAGCAGGGACTGGTTGCGCCACCTGTGCTGATGCTGGGATATCCTGAAAACCTGACCTGTTGGGGGGGAGGGGACTTGTGGACTGAAGTTGAGCAACCCTGTTCTAAGGAATTAAGTGGAATTCACTTATAAAAATAAGTTACACGGGACCATACAAGGTTTAATACGTTGTGACAACAGTTTGGAAATGCAGAATTACCGGTCTGTGTACCGGTCTTTAACACAAAGAGAATTTTCTCTTCGAGGATATGGCAATTATTATTTATTGTTCTCTTTGATTTATTTGGCGTCAACCTTTTTGGCAACGGAGTACATGGCACCATAGTAATGTGAAATCCCCAGTCGATTCATTAAAAGCCATATATCCAAATTAGCTGCCTAATGACGCCCCGTACCCTCCGGCTCATCAAACACCAGCTTCGTAAACTGCCCCCAGCATGTCTGTGCCAACATGGAACACGCATGTTCATATTGACCAATCGCCAACCTTTGTTTAATAATGCGACTGGCACAAGTATTTTAACCTTCTGTAGGCAAAGAAGGGTACGCTAGGGAACCTTGAGCCTCCAAACCCCCCCCCCTCCCCCTTTTTTTAAAACATCATACAGTTGGTCTTCTCTCTCAACTCTCCCCCTCCCCCTCTCCTCTTCTCTCATACCCCTCCTCTCATCCCCCTTCTCCTCCTCTTTCTCTCGCCCCCCGTCCCTCGTCTCTCGCGCCCCTTTTCCTATTCTCTCACCCTTCCTCCTCTCGTCCCCCCTTCCTCTTCCCTCGCACCCCCTTCTCTTCTCTCGCCACCCCTTCTCTTCTCTCGCCTCCCCTTCTCTCGCCTCCCCTTCTCTCGCCTCCCCCCTCCTTCTCTCGCACCCCCTTCCTCTTCTCTTGCACCCCCTTCCTCTTCCCTCGCCACCCCTGTCTTCTCTCGCACCCTGTTCCTCTTCTCACCGCCCCTTCTCTTCTCTCGCACCCCCTTCCTCTTCTCTTGCACCCCCTTCCTCTTCCCTCGCCACCCCGTCTTCTCTCGCACCCTGTTCCTCTTCTCACCGCCCCTTCTCTTCTCTCGCACCCCCTCCTCTTCTCTCGCACCCCCTTCTCTTCTCTCGCCCCACCCTTTCCTCTTCTCTCGTCCCCCCTGTCCTTCTCTCACCCAAATAATGCTTACCTGATTTGCGATGGGCTGAGGAAGCCAGAGGCCGGTGGTAGACACGGACGGCTGCGGGAGGGGAGAACCACAGGAACTGAGCAGGGCTGCAGAGGAGGAGCTGCGCTGTAGTAGCGGCAGACGCCGGAAGTCCGTGAAGGCTCCCGGGTTGGACCGCTGCGGCTCGCTCCTCTCCCATGGTCCTCCTCTTGCGCTGCCCATCTCTTCCGCCACCCTACTCCGTGCCCATGGCTCGTCATTCTCCTCAGTCTTTGAATGAGCCACCTGTGCTGAAGCAGGGACTGATTGAGCCACTTATGCTGAAGCAGGGATATCCTGAAAACCTGACCTGTTGGGGGGGGGGGGTCTTGGGGACTGAATTTGAGAACCCCTGCCCCACGGATGAACGAAATAACCATAATATTTTCCAGTTTGCTCTAGGCCACCATACGTGCAGTCTGCTGCCTCTAAACCTGAGAAGTTCGTCTTTGAACCAGGAGAATCTGTCACATACACCTGCCGACCGGGCTATATACGACACGCAGGTTCTAATAAAGTTACTTGCTCCATCACTGGAACTTGGAGTCACCCAACATTAGCCTGCAAACGTAAGTCAAACATTTCCGTGTCCCAGAAATGTCGCTGTCCATTGTAATATTATGCCGATTCTTTGCAGGTGGCTCTTAAACAGGTCTGCCACCACCCTACCATTCACCATTATTTCTTAGCATACAGTGCTTCCACTGCAGCCAGGCATTCTGGGAAATGATATGCAAATGAGCAGACAGTACACTGTGTGCGCATTTGCATGTCATTTCCCAGAATCCCTGCCTGCAGTGGAAGCACTGTATACTAAGAGATAATGGGGAAGGGCAGGGTTGCAGACCTCTCTCAGATGTGTGAACGTGCTCACGCGTGGGATTTGTATTAGCTACACACTGTCCGGTGGACGGGCTGTGTCACTTTGTCACTCACCCCAACTTATATAACGTGTAGATGGCTGTTGAAAGACCCAAACACGTTGGCATAATGTCCACTACAGGCATGAAAACTGAGCAGTATAAATGAGTTTGTATACCTTTTTATTTATATAGCGCGTCACAGCAGTAACACAGGAGACATAATAACATAACACATACTGGGAATAAAGGCTTAATGCGCCGCCTTTCCTTCGTAACGCTAAACCAATAACGCGAGACCACACAACGTTGGAAGAAAAGGTCACAGCTTTATTTTAACATCCACTGATAAAACCAACCAGCCCAGGATGGTTCATGCGAAATGGGGGGAGGGGAGGAGATTCTAGCCCAGCAACCAGCAATTGGCGCACTCCCTTCCCCCACCACAAGCATGTGCATGAGGGGGGGGGATAACCGCGCCCAGCCAGCAATTGGCCACGCTCCCTCCCTCTGCCCTCTGGCAACTTGGGAGGGGACAAACAGACTTCCCCACTCCGTGGGGGAAAGGGGTCAGCCGACCCCCCAGCTCACACCCTTAAGGAGCCTACGACCCCATGCTGGGGCCTCTGCCTCTTCATAAGCGATTGAGACATAAAAGTAACATTAACAAAAAGGAGTCCCTGCCCCGAAAAGCTTACAATCTATGTGGTAAGCAGGGAGAAGTTACAGAGACAGTAGGAGGGTGTTCTGGTAAGTGCGTCTACAAGGTGTCAAGGTCGATGTATAGTATCAGCCAGAGGAGCTACCCATATGCTTCATTACAGAGATGTGTTTTAAGATAGGCACAATATATTGAGAGGAAGGGTATTCCAGAGGTGTAGGGCAGTGAGCGAGGGAAGTTTTAGGCAGGAGTGGGCTTTAGATACAAAAGGCGAATTAAATTAGTATTAGAATCACTGTATTTTGAACGAATAATGTGATTGTACATCAATATGATTTCTAAGTGCTTTGCGGGAAAATGCTCAATTCAATTAGCAATTCCATGTCTGGGAAAACAATTATTGGAGAGTTTTAAAGAATAGTATAAAAACTAGCCTTTATCACTGTAAGAGATGTGTGTAGAGTTATGCAATGGAGACAGTTTTTAAGGTGAAATTAAAATAAGGCTTCATTGCGCCTGTTCCTTTAAACACTGTAAACACAAAACATTAAAGAAAACCCTACTCTACTTTGGAGAAATCACTACACATTTTATTGCAGCCCTATCTAACTGGGTGGGTAGGTAAGCTGCTTACCACTACATACATACATACATACATACATACATACATACATACATACATACATACATACTAAAGAAAGTCTCTTATCTGTATCTGGGGTTTCTGTAGGGGAAAACCTCTCTGTTCTCCTGGGTCAGCATCCGTGTGTGCTATGGCCCTCTCTGTGTCCAGGTGTCTTGTCCCCTTGTCTTGCTGTCAGCATACAGTCCTTCTGTGTGCATCAAAACATCTTCTTTTCCTTAGGTCATCCCAGGTGTGTATTGTATTGTATTGCATGTCTTTATTTATATAGCGCCAAAAGTGTACTCAGTGCTTCACAAAGAATACAGTACATGGAATTATAATTATACAATAAGTGCAGCATAATCAGACAATAGGAAAGGAAATCCCTGCCCCGAAGAGCTTACAATTTAAGAGGTTTAATGGGAAACTTACAGAGACAGTAGGCGGGGGAGTAAGTGCTGTGGGCAAAGGAATCTCTGCTGTCTTTCTTTTCCTTGGTCAGCTCCCTTGTGAGCTAAGGAATCTCTTTCTCATAACAAGCTTTTTTCTGACAGTCCTAATTAGCCAGGTGGAGTCTGCCTGGTTGCTGGTGTGCAATTAAACAGCACACTGCTGGATTAGAGGCAATCTTTCTCAAACAGTGATAAGTCCCTGTTACAATTACCTACAGAGAAGTTAAGCCTTGTAGTTAATGCAGCATCAGGGTCATCTGTTGGCCGCTGTCCTTGAGAACACATGACTTACCCACGCCTTGAGCTGGACCCCTCTCCCCAATAAACGCACCATACAACTTTTTGGGAGAAATGAACGGCCATATCTTTTATTTATAACAGATAAATATTCCATATTTATCCCCAACTAGGGACCCAGACAGATTTCTCCGTCCACATGGTGCTGGAGCTTGCGGGATACCCTCAGCTCGTGCTCATCTAGCCATTCAGTGCCATAGTCTGACTACACTGAGCTCCCATCGGAAGGTCACCACCACTCCAACCGAGCCTAGTCTGGCATGGCATCGCCTTCCACCAATTCCACCTGGAAGGTCACCACCACTCCGGTCGCCTAGCCTGGAATGGTACCGCCTTCCCCAACTAAAATACTACCCAGGTCTGCGACCTCCCTCCAGGAGACAATACTGACCGAGTCCCCCTCCCCAGTGGTGGATTTCCAAATCTGCCGCCCCTTTGGCACTTGCCTGTGTCTGCAGCCTCCTTTCTGCCGCCCTGCTTCTCCCTCAGAATCCAGTGTCGCATGATGTCGCCAACGCGTTACCATGACGCGAGCAAATTCCAGAGCAAAAAAGTCCAGCATCAGAAAGAGAACAACAATGAAAATGAGCAACAGGGATAAATGTCCTGGCCCAAGCAAATATTTGCTATGTTGAAATAGGATAACAGTTTGTGCCAGAGATAAGTGCTGTGGTCATATAGTAAGCAGTATGATTACCTCCTATTAGGGAAGAGGCACAAGTCCCACGATGTTACCCGATGAGCTGTCCGTTCAATCACAGCCATGGTGCAGGGGTTGATCCCAACGGGCCGGGGGCTGGTATCACCTGTAGTAGGCTGCGATTTAGATGAATAAGTCATAAGAAAATTGTTTTACTCCCGAGCTCCACAAGAAGCTTCCACGGCTCCCTGGCGTCGGCGTGCACGCGTCAAAGAAGATCGAGTAGCCGGTAATACTCCCACGGGGGGGGGAAGAAAAAAGCGGCGCACAACCACAAGAACGGAGGGAGGCTGGATGGCGTAACAAAAATGTATTGGTCTACCACGGCAATACAATAAATTCATCCTCCAGGAACGAGAGAGAACACTCTAACGCGTTTCGCTCTTTGACAGTGCGAAACGCGTCAGAGTGTTCTCTCTCGTTCCTGGAGGATGATTTTTATTGTATTGCCGTGGTCGACCAATACATTTTTGTTACGCGATCCAGCCACCGTCCGATTTGGGGTTTGTGCGCCGCTTTTTTTTCTTCCCCCCGCGGGAGTATTTCCGGTTACCGTGGCGCGACGTCACGGTTGCCATGGCAACGAGACCCCGTGTGATGTCGTTTGTGACGTCCGCGGCGTCATTTGAAGGAGAAGCAGGGCGGCGAAAGGAGGCGGCCGGCGCAGTTAAGTAAGTCCTTCCCATGAAGTCCGATAGGCCCAAGAGCGCGGAAAATGCAAATGGGGGCGGACATTTTTGCCGCCCCAAAATTTGGCTGCCTTAGGCCCGGGCCTCATGGGAAATAATGGGAAATCGGACACTGCCCCTCCCAGAGTAACATTACTCCCGCCACCACGTACCCCAAGCTGTGAGAATCCCGATCTTCCACTGCCCACAACCCTCATACCGAAAAAACAGGGTGGGTGTGTGGGACTTCACCCCAGTAGATCCTAGAAGATAGAGGAAGCTAGGATCCCTCTCCCTCGCCTTCAGCACCCCTTCCTTAACCCCTCACCCTGGCCTGACTTCACAGCACCTTAAGGGGAGGGGACCCTCGGCCTTATCTCATGTCGCCCCTTCCTTACAAGTCCAGGCTCTCTTGCTATACAGGGGTTTTTTTTTAATGTAGAAAACAGAGCCGAGATTGCATTTGTTTAGCATCTTCAACAAAACATGTAAACCAAAAGGCAATGGGACATTCAGTGGTGGCTTAAGGGACAAAACTATTTCAGAGGGGTGCTCAACTCCAGCCCTCAAGCTCCCTGCCCCCACCCCCAAACAGGTCAGGTTTTCAGAATATCCCTGCTTCAGCACAGGTGGCTCAATCTGAGGCTTAGTCAAAGAGCCTCCGGTTGAGACACCTGTGCTGAAGCAGGGACTCATTGAGTCACTTGTGCGGATGCAGGGATATCCTGAAAACCTGGCCTGTTGGGGTGCTGTTTGAGGACTGGAGTTGAGCCCCCCCCATATCTATTTCATGGTGCATAGTAATATTTTGTTTTTTTGCTTTGCCTACAGCAAGAGCGTGTGCTTATCCTGGGCCCCTGGAGAACGGAGATTTACACCACGAAGATTTAACCTTTCAAAGCTGGATTCGTTTTTCATGCCATGACGGGTAGGCTTCAACACTTTGCACATTAACCCTTTGTCATATGAACATATTAAATACTCTGCGACATATTCATTCCACAAAAAAATGCCACCCTTCAACATATTATTCCTTTGACATTTGTTTAACGAAATCAGGTCCACAACAAAATATTTTGCCCTATAGCAGGGGTCGTGGACTGAGCTGCCTGTGCTGAAGCAGGGACATCCTGAAAACCTGACCTGTTGGTGGCCCTGGAGAACGGCAGTTGGCCGTCCTTGCTCTACACTATGTTACCGGCACCAAAAAAATGAAGAAATGGTGGAGTTTTCGGTAGCTTGCCAAAATACATTTTGATTTAATATGATAGCGAGTTTTGGAATGTGTATGTTAATGTGACTTTACATTGGCTGAGCATGTTCCTGACACACATTATAGTGTCTGTTCCATGCAGTAACACAGAAGGGAGAGGGAGGAGGGGTCTGATACCTATTATTGGATCAACAAGTAGTTGATCTGTTACAAGCTTTCCAACCTCTCAGGGTCCTTCATCAGGTTCCCCAGTACCACAAGCTTTCCAACCGCTCAGAGTCCTTCATCAGGTTCCCCAGTACCACAAGCTTTCCAACCGCTCAGAGTCCTTCATCAGGTTCCCCAGTACCACAAGCTTTCCAACCTCTCAGGGTCCTTCATCAGGTTAGCACAATATTATATATAGTGGTAGTAAGAGGGATATCTGGTTACAACCAGATAATCCATTGCACCCAGATATCCCTCTTACACACACTGTATATATAGTGTTGTGTTTCTGTATTTCTGCCACACCTGATGCAGGACCCTCCACGGGAACACAGAACGCGATCTCGCCTTACATCTTGAGGCACTCAAAGGGTTAAAGCAGGCACACCACGATCGCCATTTTATTTTACTTTTTTTGCTCTTTCTTTTTAAACTCTGATCCTTCGTTCCGGGAGCTGCAGTATAATGATTGAAAATATTTAGTGTCTGGGAGGTTAAAATGGAGCTCTCTCCAGAGCCCAGTGCTGTCTAAAAAGTTACTGTGGTAATCTCAGAAGAGCAGGACACGCACAGGGGAACAGATATTAACATTATATGAGTTAAACTCGTATTAGCTCCTGAGGGGGGGGGGGGGGGGATTGCTGCTCTAAGCTCCTATGGCAGAACACTGCTTAGTAAACATGCGCTTTCATCCTGTACATTTCAAGGCTGTAGAAGAGACACCGCTCTGAATCACAGTCTCATTAATATCAACATTTCATAGGAGTACACTCAACAGTACCTGGACATAACTTATATGACTCAACTTGTAGAAATAGAGTATCTCTGAAAACGGGTTGGAATCGGATCCTTGCTGGCATTTGTACTGTGACAGCAGATGTCCATAGCATCTGTATGTTAATTTCCATGTGCGCTGTCTTACTTCAATCTGCTGCCAGTAATCCCCACCCCCTACGCCACCAGAAATGAGCCGCGCCAGAAGGCTCAATCATTTCGGACCATTGAGGAATGTAATATTTAAACATTTTTTTACTAATGTCCCCAAAGGACCCGGAGGCATATTTTGCCTGTGACAGGACATTTTGCCTGCGTTTTTGCTCAGCTACAAAGCTTTTTTTGGACGGGTAAGATCTTTTCCTGGGAATCACTTACATGAAATGATTGAGCTTGTGGACAAGTTCATGAATGTTGGCCGAGAGACCGACTGAAACAGATGTTTGGTGTCAGAGAGTCATTCAAGCCTTAGAAATGTACTACAAGTTCCAGACAGAGAGAGCTGTGCCTGTGGTTTTTTCGAGACTTGCTCAACGCTGGTGAAAAGAAAAATCTGTAGGCACATGGTGTTGCCGGGACAAAAACACTGGGTCAACAATGCAGCCCCACAAGGAATAATCCCTGAGAAGCTCGAGGCAGTATGAAAACTTCCACGGAGGCTGCCAAACTCTGGATTACATATCCATCCAGCACTCAAGGGGTTGTTGGACTATGGGAGCGGTCACACGTCAGTTGTAAAGCTGGACAGGAAATAAATGGTAGCAATAACTGGCCTTAAACATGCAGTTGCCCCTGCACGAGTTTAATTTAATTTAATACCCCCCCCCCTTTTGTACGAGAGTGGGAATCAGAGGGTCTTCTGGTTCCCAAGAGACTTAGCGAGGAACGTGTCGCGTTGCCGTTATCTCCGTGTTGTGCAATATGGAGGTTTCGATCTGCCGCGTCACGGCGACCAATAGGAGGCCGCGACCTCTTCCGTTGAGGCTTTCTCTTGGCCTACGTGACGCGGGAGCTTTGAAAAGCAGAGAGATACCGGGCGCCCCCGTATGGAGGTCTGTATCTCGGGAAGCAGGGGGTCCCTCGAGCTGAAATTACTGGGGCTCGGCTGCTGAGACCCCCTGCTTCCACCCTATGTAAAATTTTGCCTGCTTGGATTGCCTCTTTTAATAATTCCCCCTCCAGCTGTTGCCTCTGTATTGCAATGTTGTTGCTTACACCGCCGCTAGTAATCTAGGAAAGGCTGAGGCCCACCTCCACAGGGCTCCGTTAAGGACTTTACGTGACGGCAGCCTGAATTGAACGCCATGTTAGGCCGCAACATCTGTCTTCAAAGGCCAATAACGTACAGTTGGGTCATGTTTTCGGCTGGAAACAGTATTGTGGTGACTGTAATGGCGGAACTCTAACAGCGCAAATCCACCACGGTCCGATAAAGCAGCGTGAAATCTTACATTTGTTTTTAAATAAATCAATTCTGTAGTATTAGATAATAGTGAGGTTTTTTTTCATGAAAAACATTTTTTATTCATCTCTTAATGCCATTTTTAATTCATTTGAAAGAAGCCTCTGATTTCTATAGCAGGCTTTAGCCCACCTCCGCAGAGGTGCAAGATCTTTGCCACTTTCCTGTTTGCGATCATTTGTTGCCAATGTTCCCAGCAGTTTGAGCTGCATACTGTAACAATAGGTAACGTTACTGTGGTAATTTAAGGATACATTGTAGCTGCTGAGTTACACCGACTGAAGGATTGATTGAAACTGAAAGGCGGCCATTATGTTGGGCACACAATCAGGATTGTTACAGATTTATATCAGGAGCACCAAACGATTGCCTGCTCAGGTAAGCATTTAAAATGATACCTTGTCACAAGCTTTAAATATATATTTTAAAAAAAGGGAGAAAGTAATATTGCTGCTTTAAGGTTAACACAGGGACTCAATGACAAGTTAGTTATTCAAATTGCCAGATTTCCCCTTACTATTTTAGTTAATGTCACGTTATGAGCCCGGAATTAGTTCAGGCTCCCGTTTTTTTTTTAGTTTTTTTTTTTTACTTCAATAGTTTCATGTGGGCAATCTCTACTTACCTAAAAAAAACTGCATAGCTGCCGGTCAATTCGTTCTCCGTCTATTGATTGGCAAAGTTTGGCGACATCTTTAAATATGGGGAATGTAAATCGTTGCTATAGGAACAAGCATGCTTGTTAAAATAGAATACAAGAAAATTGGTCTTTCAAAGTTGTTGTTTTTTAAAACAGAAAATGCTAAAAGTATTTTTTCTTACTACAGAACTGATTTATTAAAAAAACACACACACGTGCAGGATATTGCCTGAACTGCAGCTTTAATGGAGCTATTTTTTTTGGAGGTGGCCTTGCGAGCGGCAGATTTGTTATATTGGGGTATGAAGCTTAAGCAAATAGCGAAAAAGCAGGAATGGGAGCTGGCAGAAGTACAGCGTTCTCCGAGTACAGACTGTAATAATCAGACTCCTTCCTTGAGTTTTTGTTCTAGGACAAACTTTTGGATGCATGTGAGTCCGATAATATAATCTTCTGTTTGGTGTGAAACTACCAAATATTAACATACAGTACATTCTTTCATTCGCCCAGTTAACCCCAAAGCAGTGGAACATATACATTGCTTGTAGGACACTCAAATGAGATTATTTGCTATTCTGGTAACAGGGCTTGGAATAATCGCCTATATTCGGACTCATGCCGTTTCATGTACTTTTTTTCTTCTTTTATTCCCCCCCAGATATATTTTGCACGGGGCCAATGTTAGCAGCTGCACAGAGACAGGGCAATGGAGTCAGAAGCTTCCAGTCTGTGAACGTAGGTTCGGAAAAGATTGATCACGTCCTGGCTTGTAATCCTCTTTCCGCAGCAGTATAGGTGGTGGTTCTCTCCTGCTGGGCGCGTCGGGTCTTCTGCGCCTAACGTAGGCCTAACGTAGTGCTCCCTCTCTCTCGTATGTGACCCCGGTGTGGGGTTTTGAAAACCCTGCCCGGATTGTATCCAATGGCAGATTTGGATTAATTCACTGGGATTTTGTAGTGTCCAAATCTGTTGATTGGTTTTGGGGGGGGAGGCGTCGGATTTAGTCTAAAAAATGCGGGAAAGGGATTTGAACCAGTGCGTCCATCGGTAACTCTGATCTAACGTTTTGTTAAATCCCTGCGGTAACTATAACGGCGCGCTGGGTATCTGCGCGGTTAGAGGGAACGCCTCTTTAGTACATCATTAGCGCGAGGGCTCGTTACGGCTGAAAGTAGCGCTTAGCGCATCGTCACTGAACTTCGAAGATCTCCCGCTAGCACTTAACGAGTCGTTGACGTCTCGTGAAGTCAATAACGAAGCTTTGAGGATCTACCCCTTTGTGGGCTGTGATATCTTTTAACGGACCGACACGTGGATAATGGAAGGTTGTCTTGTGCACGCGTTTTTGAGATTGTAGAGCGGGGCTTTCCCACTGATTGTCAAAAGGGTCCGGATCAGAAAAATGCTGGGGTAGCAGAACCACAAGAATGTTACAATGGCATTTTGGATACATTTTAAAAATGTTACATTTCAGTGTTTAAAAAGGCACTTAGCTGCCTTGGCAAATACAATGAAATTAGCAGAATTGCTGCCCAGAGGTCATTTCAAGGACATGCACGGGCAAGTTGAAGGGCCCTGCAGGTGACGTGCTTTCGCATGAAAAGCCCCAGTGACTTTAACGGGGCTCTTCCTGCGATAGCGCATCACCTGCGCGCATCGCACCTTATAGAATAAGGGCCAGCGCCTTTACTCACCGAGCCGCTCCTTCTCCCCATTTACAGCCATATATCACCCCTTACCTTTTTTTACTCTGAGAAAGTCACATGCAAAGTTGATTGGCGGTGGTAGGATTTGTACTCAAGATGTGAACATTTGACAAAAATGCAGTGATCATGCTCTGCAACAGGGGTGGGCAAAGGTTTTTATTATATCAGTACACCTCCTTGTGACGTTGGACAAATCACCTTATCCCCATGTGCCTCAGACACCAAGGACAGAAATTGTAAACTCATCTAGGCAGGGACTGTAAAGATCTGTATTGTAATCCCCATAGGGAGAAAGGTGCAATATAAAATAAAGTTATTATTATACTATAAATACATATTGCACGTGGTATTAATGCTTGCATGTTCTTGAAGTACAATATCTTTAAATGTATCCAGAATTACATTATCGGACTCCTGCGTCACCTTTTTAATCATACTTTTTTTTAGATCTGGACCCTGATAAATTGGTACAATATAATATAGCTCTTTAGCAATAAAGGGGTTAACCTAAATGATTTTTTCAGTGCTCCATATATGGCACTAATCTTACATAAAATGCGCCTAGTTAGACAATAATTCAAATGTTACTATTATTATTATTAACATTGTTATTATTAACGTTACTAGAGTGCAATTACGTGCATGATCAAATAATGTTCATATATAAATACATTCAGCAGCAAACTTGTCACTGTTCTATTTACCAAGAATATACTGTATATTTGTTCAGCTTTATGTCACAGATACAACTTACTCTTTGCTGCAGGTTAATGATATTTTACGTAGATTTGCTACGGATAATAATCTTCCTGCAGACTTGACACTGGGGAGTTTATTCTTCCACGTATCTGATTTTACCATTTAAAGAGACAATCCAAGCGGGTGATTTCTTGGGCGATTTTTTTTTTTAAACATAGGATTGAAGCACAGTTTCTTTGGAGCTGGAACCCATTCATTTCAGATCCGGGGACCCCTTGCTTGCCGAGATATTTAGCTCCGTAGGGGGTGCCGGTAGCTTGGCTGCCGGTGGCCGCTTTTCAGAGCTCCCGCGGGCCAATAGGAAGCTGTGACATCATCCGATACAGCTTCCTATTGGCTCGTGTGATGCTGGAGCTTTAAAAAGCAGGGAGGTACCGGCTCCCCCTTCGGAAGTCTGTATCTCCGGAAGCAGGGGGTCCCCAGAGCTGAAATTAAAGGGGTTCAGCTCCGGAGACCCCCTGCTTCAATCCTATGTGCTAAAAAAGAAAATGCCCACTTGGATTGCCCCTCGCAGTAAATACGATGTTATTTAATTAGCTGGGGCTTTTCCTTTTCCCAGCGGTGACATGCCGCCCGCCTCCCATCCCCGAATTTGGAAGGCTCGCCACCTACTTTCCAAACGAAGGGAACCTGTCCACCTTCCGAGATGTGGTCAAGTACGAGTGCCTGCCAACCTACGCCTTGTTTGGAAATGAGACGGCGACTTGCGGAGCAAATGGCAACTGGAGTCAGGTCCCCGAGTGCCGCGGTAAAGACATTTTGGCGTTCATCCATCGCGCTCTTAATACGCGTGTCCGGATACACATCACATTTACGCAGCACTCCTGAGGGACACTATTTATTTTTTATAAATAGGGTTGAAGAAGGGGGTCTCTGGAGCTGAAACATGTTTATTTCAGCTCCGGGGACCCCCTGCTTCCATAGATACTTACCTCGGAAGAGGGTGCCGGTAGCAGCTCCGGCCGGGATAGTTTGGGCTAACATAATGGTGGTTTAAATGTCCCATGTCCTGCTGGCCAATAGGAAGCTGTGATGTCATCCCTTGGGGCCTCCTATTGGCCCACTTAACATGGGACAAGTAAACAGCAGAGATACCAGCACTCCCTCCAGAGGTAAGTGTCTTGGGAAGCAGGGTGTCCCCAGAGCTGAAATCAAGGGCTTCAGCTCCGCAGACCCCATGCTTCAAACATATTAAAAACAACAACAAAACAGAGGGTCCCCAGGAGTGCTGCTTTAAGGATTGATTGTACCTCTGTGTAATGTGAGAAATGCAGTATGCTCAATCAGACCCTCCAACACAGGAATAGGTCCCACTGCTGGACGGAGGAACTCCCAAGCAATTCCCAGGGCAGACCCCTAACCTGCAGCCTACCCCCCACTGTGTAATAGGTACGGCTGGTCTCAGGGTGCAAAACATCCCGTGTACCTGCTAAATAGAAGCAGTTGGAGGGTGTATGGGAAACATGTAACACATTTAAGCACGATCTAGGATATTTGGTCACAGCCGTTTCGCCGTGTCTAAATGACTGCCGGTGCTTCACTGCTACTCGCCCCGCCGCCAGGACCTCTCGCCGCAGGCCGCTTTGCCACTAAGGTAAGTGCCTAAGCCAAATATTTACTCTAAACCCCCCTACCCTAAGCCCCCCTACCTAAACCATTACCCTAAACCCCCCTACCTTATGCCCTTACCCTAAACCCCCATACCCTAAACTATTAACCTAAACCCCACTACCCTAAACCCCCATACCCTAAACCCTTACCCTAAACCCCCCTAACTCCAAGCTCTTACTCTAAAACCCCCTACCCACCAAAACGTACCTTCTCCTTGAAGCGGCTGCGGTTCCAGTGATGGATCAGCGGTGGCGGGTCTGTCTGCGGACGAACGCCAGCAGTCACTGGCTGTGACCAAATATCCCATTCTATTTATACCCTCCCCCCAGAATCCCCACATTTCAAGGTGCATGCAGAATAAAATGATACAACTTCATTGTCCATTTTAGTATCATTTTTTTTTTAATTAACTACATAATACTGTACACAGCGTTAGTTATTTCCAATACTGGTGCAGAAAAGAATATCTTAAATCCATTAATTATTTTTAACTTCGACCACAAATGTTTTCCTATCATCTGGAAAAGACGCCGGTTAATATTATTGATATATTCATTTTATGCTGCTGTTTTCTGCGTGAACAGATGTTAAATGTCAGCGTCCACCGGAATTACAGAACGGGTTCATGACCTTCTCTACATTTAGAAAATACAATTATAAGGAAGTTGTTACTTATGGCTGTAACCCGACCTATGTCCTGGAGGGACAGAGACACTCATTCTGCGAAAAGGATGGGGAGTGGTCGCCAAAGCCGACCTGCAGAGGTATAGTATGACATACAGTAGTAACTGTCTGAAAGCAACAGTCCAAGCTGCCGATTTCCTCCCTTTAATATGTGCATCTATACAACCCACACAATGATAAGTAATTAGCTAAGTTGCCGATCGATCCGTTCTCCAGTGATCGATCGGTGAAGATTTGGCTCGGGGGTTCACTAAATGGCTGTCAGTGCAGCAGAAGAGGACCAATGATTCAAAGTTCTGTGGGGAAGATCATGTTACCAGGCAGTCACTAGATACAATTGGTGCACTGCTCGAGAGAGGGCAGGGCTCAAAAAGGGGTGTGCCAGAGCCTGTTTCAGAAGAGGAAGGGGGTGTGACTTTGTAAATGGTTGCTATAGAAACAAAAAATGCTTGTTACATTATAATACATTAAAAATGTCATTCAGAATTGTTGGAGAAAAAATGCTACAAGTATTTTCTCATAGTACAGAACTGATTTATCAACAAAAAACACATGTAGGATATTGCTTGGACTGCAGCTTTAAGTGGAAAATAGATCAGTAGGATATTCTTCAATTAAATACAAAACCCTATATCGTGTCTAGAGATTTTATTTTTTTTGCAAAATTCGTATTTGCACGTTTTTGGGGCATTTTCAAATCTTGCCAAATTTGTTGGCGTTCTCAAAGTCACTACTGCTTTTAAAAAAAAAATAGTGGCAAATTGGAAAAATATTGGGCAATATTTCGAATTTTCCAAAAATGTGCCCAGCTCTAAGAATTTTAAGTGAATTTTCCAAAAACGTGCCCAGCTCTAAGAATTTTAAGTGTATTTTTTATTTTTGCCACAAGATCTCGTTATCGATGGCGCTTGAAAGCAATGGTCGCCATCTATGAATTTTGTCTTGATTGTAAATGTCTTGCTTTGCAGCGCCGTGCCAGTTAACGGTGAAGAAAGCCGTCGTTTTATACAACGGAAACAAAATCGATATTCAGAAAATTTCAAATCGGCAAATTCACCATGCCGACATTATTGGGTTCTACTGCACAGATGAACCAGGGAAGTGTGGCTATCCAGCGGATACTCAGTGCCTGGATGGTACGATTACAATACCCAGTTGTTTCAAAGGTAAGACTTGTAGATGTATTGAACCGGTTTCGGTTCGCCTACCGCAGGAGTGGCCAACGCCAGTCCTCAAGGGCCACCAACCGGTCAGGTTTTAAGGATATCCCTGCTTCAGCACAGGTGTCTCAATCCGTGGCTCAGCCACTGATTGAGCCACCTGTGCTGAAGCAGGGACTGATTGAGCCACCTGTGCTGAAGCTGGGATATCCTTACAACCTAACCTGTTGGTGGCCCTTGAAGACTGGAGTTGGCCGCCAATGGCCTATGGAGTTATGGAACTCTGTAAAACAGGACAGGTTTGAATGAGGTTTGCGCGATTTCTAAAAAAAAATATTTGAATAAATAAATCCCCGTAAAGCTCAGCGTTGGTGCCTTCCCCTCTAAGTGGAGTAAAGTGGTGGTTTCAATCACCAAGGATAGCGCAGGCCAATAGGAAGCCGCGATGTCATCTGTCGTGGCTTCCTATTGGCCGTCGTGGCCAGGGGCGATTTGAAATATACCGGGTTCGCTATCTGCAGTGGTATCGCCGGAAGTAAGCCGTCTCCAGAACGGGAATAAATGAAGGTCGGCTTCGGGGGAACCCCCTGCATCCCTCGTACAAAAGGGGGGCGCAGGGGATGGACTGCACCTGTATTTGGTATATTTATTTGACAACATATGTTTAGGACCAGTAATAGCTATTGAAACATTATTTGGTACTGACTTGATACAGCTTCAGATTTCTTGCTGGGGTGAAGATAAGTGGTAAGAGTGGGTTTTTTTTTAACATTTAAACTAACTCAGGACTTTGTTTCCCTTACAGAAATAGGATTTTGGAACTGGCTTACCAAAGACCCATCTGGCCTGCCGTCCTGCACATAGATTTCACAGAACAAACCCAACTGCATGCAGCCCGAAACCTGTATCAGTGCTGTGTATTAACAATAAAGTGATATCTGCGTACTACTTTGAATAGTTTTCATTTGATATTCTTTAAAGCTGTATTCTCATTTACAGTTAGCTAAAGATACAATGGTTGTGTAACATCAAAGTGTCACATCTAAGGTGTGTGGCAGAGTTCATTTTGGAGTTGAAATTGGAGGTGAAGATTTGAGGAAGATGATCGGGACTCTGCACAGCATCTTTGCAGCTGTGAGAACTTAACTTTCGAAAGGCTGTGATTCTTTGTACTCTTTCTATCCTCCAGTACCTGGGAAGTCTCTCCTCCTGCATCTCACTATGCCCTCCCTATTGCCTTTTCTGTTTACTGTTTTCTCACTCCTTTGTGAATGTCTCTGTTCTCTCCAACTTCCCCACTCCCCACTCCGCCATTATTTATACACTTCTCTCCCAACAACTTCTTTACCCCTCAATAAAAAGCCCCCACACAAATCCTCTCTTCACACCCAGTGTTTTCGTTCCCTTTATCCACCCCCCCCCGACCCCACCCACACATCCTTAGAGAGCCAATAAAGGGGAAGGGGGTAGGGGGAGACTCTGGCTATACAATCACTTGCTGATCACACAGTGACATCACACAAAAGGAAGCAGCCAAAGGAAATCAAGCCCTTCCCTAGTCTCAATTTAATAAATACATTAAATATACTTATAGGTGTCAGATTTTGCGGAACGAAAGGTATCGATCACACAGATGAGAACCCTTAAAAATGTCCCAGGGATTAGGTCACTGAGGTCCTAGTAGCCACTAGCCCTTTGAGTTGCTGGGCTATGTATCTTACATACTAAGGCCTTTCTGTGTAGCACTGCGGTATAATCGGCTGGTTTAGCAAGATTCCGTCTCAGTGGAAGTAACATATTTTAATTAAAATAGGAAGCAAACACGTAAAATTATTTCAAGCATATCAGCTACTTCTGTTTATCTGCGTCCCTAAAGATGTTTTCATAATTATTATACAAACAAAAGGACAATAATAATGTTTTTCTTGTGTAGCGCTTGTGCACAACGCTGTACATAGAATTTTGCCGGCATGGCTCCCTGCCCCGTGGAGCTTACAATCTATGTTTTTGGTGCCTGAGGCACAGGGAGATTAGGTGACTTGCCCAAGGTCACAAGGAGCCGACACCGGGAATTGAACCAGGTTCCCCTGCTTCAAACTCAGTGCCATGGTTACTAATCGTTACTCACTGAGCCGCTCCTTCAGCCCAAACCAAAGACATCACTTCACCTCCAGTTTTGAGGACTGACAAACTGTCTTATCGCCAAAGATCAAATCAAATAAGATTATGATTGTAAAAGAAAAGAAAAAAAACATCCAAAGCTTTTGTTTAATATAGAAAAGTTAGGTTTAAACCATTTATTTAAAAATGCCAACATGTGGAGCATTACTAATCAGAAGAAATGGAGAGGAGAACCAAGCGCATAAAAAAATAATATTTATTAAGCCATCATTAAAAACGGAGTCACAAAAGAACCCTCTACGCGTTTCGCGCTCACAAGCTCTTTATCCTAATCATATTTTTAAAGTGTCTTCTCGGCTACATTTAGCCTATGAAACATGCTGTGTCCTTAGTTTACTTGTGCCCTGCCCCTTTAAATCATTGGTAAATCTGTGTGGACAACAAAAGACAGAAATACCCAATGCTACATCCAATGTGACTTAATACACAGTTAAATACTTCAATGTGAGTATTCTCATGAGTAAGGGTCATTTAGTGAAACCCTTTGGCCAAAGCGTTATAAGCCTGCAACCACGTCACGGCATGACCAGTATGCAGCCACGTCACGGCATGACCAGTATGCAGCCACGTCACGGCATGAACAGTATGCAGCCGCGTCACGGCATGACCAGTATGCAGCCACGTCACGGCATGAGCAGTATGCAGCCACGTCACGGCATGAGCAGTATGCAGCCACGTCACGGCATGAGCAGTATGCAGCCACGTCACGGCATGAGCAGTATGCAGCCACGTCACGGCATGAGCAGTATGCAGCCACGTCACGGCATGACCAGTATGCAGGTCCTAACACTACCTGTGAGTATTTTCAGTTACCTCTGCAGTGGAGGGAGAATAGTCTTAATAGACCCGTCCCTGCACAGGTACATGAAAGCTGAACTTAAACCCTAGGGGAGGGGGGGGAGGGGTGAGCTTAAACCCAGGGAGGAGGGGCCGCCAACCTCCAAATAACTGATACCAGTTGAAAATTAAAATTAATAAACACACACTCCCAGCAATCTCTAACCCCAGAACCCACCACATTATTTATATATATATATATATATCTGGTCTGCAACTCTGCCTTTCACCATTATCCCCCAGCACACAGCCATTCCACTGCAGCAAGGGATTCTGGGAAATGACATGCAAATGAGCACAGTGCCACCTTTTGCTTCAAAACCATTTAACATGGTCCCCTATAAGCTATATATATACATCAAAAGGAGTGCTACTGAACAAAAAATTGTTCACCAAATCAATCAATAAAAGCGTCCATCCTGCTTCTACAATAGAATAAATATCAGTCCACAGAGGATTGCCAGTAGCAGAGAACGATGCAGTTGCTTAGCTATGAGGGCCTCAATTCCATCATGTGGATGCATGGATTGCACTGGCATTGACGTACTGATTATTTGTTTGGGAATGAGCCTTGAATACATGACAAAGTTCAAAATACAAACTAAAGCTTAGCAATCAATGTGGGCCCGACCAATTGCAATCTAAGTTCCCACTTGGCGCCCCCCGTCATTGCCAAACCAATTGCCTCCATAATCAACTCAACTTTGTCTCCTGGCCAAATCCCTGAGCCCTGGAAAACCGCCAGAGTTATCCCGGTGTATAAAAATGGTAATGAAGACATTGTGTCCAACGACTGACCTCTCTCCATTCTACCTCCTGGTATCGGGAATGAAATAGAAATAGCCGTGTGAGTCCAGTTGCAATAGTGGAGAGTAAACAGGAGTTTCACCTAATGCGGAAGTACTCATTTACTCTGAGCGCCGATTATCCAAAGTCGGAGAAATGCGTTTATTCCCAACCAAGCAACTAGTTAAAAGAAGTCAATTCCGACCAAATCATTCCACAGTAACGACAAATGAGCAATGAGATTGAATAGGAAGTGGAACATGGCCAGTGGACTGGTACAATATTCTTAGATCTTGCAAAGGCTTTTGATACCTTTGATCATGTTATAATGTTAAACAAGCTCCAGTGCTCTGGTATAGGAGCACGTGCTCTAAACTGTCCTATATCAGGAAGATTCCAATGTGTCTCTTAGGCTCCAATTCTAATCGTTTAGATATTGCCTGTGGGGTCCTCAGTTCTGGGGTCCTAACTTTTATCTGTTTTTATAAATAACCTGCCCACAGTTTGTAATGCAACTTCTCTGCACATGTATGCTGATACTATTCTATATACACGCAGTCCCTGCCTCCCTGCACATGTATGCTGATACTATTCTATATACACGCAGTCCCAGCCTCCCTGCACATGTATGCTGATACTATCCTATATACACGCAGTCCCAGCCTCCCTGCACATGTATGCTGACACTATCCTATATACACGCAGTCCCAGCCTCCCTGCACATGTATGCTGACACTATCCTATATACACGCAGTCCCAGCCTCCCTGCACATGTATGCTGACACTATCCTATATACACGCAGTCCCAGCCTCCCTGCACATGTATGCTGACACTATCCTATATACACGCAGTCCCAGCCTCCCTGCACATGTATGCTGACACTATTCTATATACACGCAGTCCCAGCCTCCCTGCACATGTATGCTGATACTATCCTATATACACACAGCCCCAGCCTCTCTTGCTGATACTATTCTATATACACGCAGCCCCAGCCTCTCTGCACATGTATGCTGATACTATCCTATATACACGCAGCCCCAGCCTCTCTGCACATGTATGCTGATACTATTCTATATACACGCAGCCCCAGCCTCTCTGCACATGTATGCTGATACTATCCTATATACACGCAGTCCCAGCCTCTCTGCACATGTATGCTGATACTATCCTATATACACGCAGTCCCAGCCTCTCTGCACATGTATGCTGATACTACCCTATATACACGCAGTCCCAGCCTCTCTGCACATGTATGCTGATACTATCCTATATACACGCAGTCCCAGCCTCCCTGCACATGTATGCTGACACTATCCTATATACACGCAGTCCCAGCCTCCCTGCACATGTATGCTGACACTATCCTATATACACGCAGTCCCAGCCTCCCTGCACATGTATGCTGACACTATCCTATATACACGCAGTCCCAGCCTCCCTGCACATGTATGCTGACACTATCCTATATACACGCAGTCCCAGCCTCCCTGCACATGTATGCTGACACTATCCTATATACACGCAGTCCCAGCCTCCCTGCACATGTATGCTGATACTATCCTATATACACACAGCCCCAGCCTCTCTTGCTGATACTATTCTATATACACGCAGCCCCAGCCTCTCTGCACATGTATGCTGATACTATCCTATATACACGCAGCCCCAGCCTCTCTGCACATGTATGCTGATACTATTCTATATACACGCAGCCCCAGCCTCTCTGCACATGTATGCTGATACTATCCTATATACACGCAGTCCCAGCCTCTCTGCACATGTATGCTGATACTATCCTATATACACGCAGTCCCAGCCTCTCTGCACATGTATGCTGATACTACCCTATATACACGCAGTCCCAGCCTCTCTGCACATGTATGCTGATACTATCCTATATACACGCAGCCCCAGCCTCTCTGCACATGTATGCTGATACTATCCTATATACACGCAGTCCCAGCCTCCCTGCACATGTATGCTGATACTATCCTATATACACGCTGCCCCAGCCTCCCTGCACATGTATGCTGATACTATTCTATATACACGCAGCCCCAGCCTCTCTGCACATGTATGCTGATACTACCCTATATACACGCAGCCCCAGCCTCTCTGCACATGTATGCTGATACTATCCTATATACACGCAGTCCCAGCCTCTCTGCACATGTATGCTGATACTACCCTATATACACGCAGTCCCAGCCTCTCTGCACATGTATGCTGATACTATCCTATATACACGCAGCCCCAGCCTCTCTGCACATGTATGCTGATACTATCCTATATACACGCAGTCCCAGCCTCCCTGCACATGTATGCTGATACTATCCTATATACACGCTGCCCCAGCCTCCCTGCACATGTATGCTGATACTATCCTATATACACGCAGCCCCAGCCTCCCTGCACATGTATGCTGATACTATGCTATATACACGCAGCCCCAGCCTCTCTGCACATGTATGCTGATACTATCCTATATACACGCAGCCCCAGCCTCTCTGCACATGTATGCTGATACTATCCTATATACACGCAGTCCCAGCCTCCCTGCACATGTATGCTGATACTATCCTATATACACGCAGCCCCAGCCTCTCTGCACATGTATGCTGATACTATCCTATATACACGCAGCCCCAGCCTCCCTGCACATGTATGCTGATACTATGCTATATACACGCAGCCCCAGCCTCTCTGCACATGTATGCTGATACTATCCTATATACACGCAGCCCCAGCCTCTCTGCACATGTATGCTGATACTATCCTATATACACGCAGCCCCAGCCTCCCTGCACATGTATGCTGATACTATCCTATATACACGCAGCCCCAGCCTCCCTGCACATGTATGCTGATACTATGCTATATACACGCAGCCCCAGCCTCTCTGCACATGTATGCTGATACTATCCTATATACACGCAGTCCCAGCCTCTCTGCACATGTATGCTGATACTATCCTATATACACGCAGCCCCAGCCTCCCTGCACATGTATGCTGATACTATCCTATATACACGCAGCCCCAGCCTCTCTTGCTGATACTATCCTATATACACGCAGTCCCAGCCTCCCTGCACATGTATGCTGATACCATTCTATATACACGCAGTCCCAGCCTCTCTGCACATGTATGCTGATACTATCCTATATACATGCAGTCCCAGCCTCCCTGCACATGTATGCTGATACTATCCTATATACACGCAGTCCCAGCCTCTCTGCACATGTATTCTGATACCATTCTATATACACGCAGTTCCAGCCTCCCTGCACATGTATGCTGATACTATCCTATATACACGTGGTCCCAGCCTCTCTGACCTTGAAAATATGCAGCAATCTGATTATTTTTAAAGGTTGAAAACCGGATCACTCGCTCAAAACAAACTGTTTTTAAACACTGACAAAACAGTAACTATGGTGTTCGGGACTAAGGCTAAATTTCGTAATTTCCTATGACAGAGCTACTGATTAGAACCAGCTCTAACACTAATCTTGCCTCAGTTACTAGCTTTAAATATTTAGTTATGTGGCTTGACTCCAATTTAACATTTGGTTTGTATATTGACAAACTGACATCTAGAATCTATCCCAAACTGGGTGTACTTGATAGAAATAAATCCTGTCTAAGCACCTTCCTCAGAAAGCGCATCGCACAGCAGATACTAATGCCAATTATTGACTACGGGATATAGTGTATGGTACATCACCCCAAATTCACCTCCGCAAATGTATTATTCTTTACCACTCAATATGCCGTTTTGTGTTACTCTGTAACCGCCACACCCACCGTTGTGATATGTTAACAGGACTAGCTTGGCCATCCCTTGAGTCCAGACGCAACGAAAATCTTACCTGTCTCAACTTCAAATACTTTCTGCACAAGTTACCTGAGCAGGCTCCTCACCCTCAGTGTACCCAGCACTTATCTCCTTACATCTGCGCCCAGAAAGCTGCCTTATAGTCCCAAGGATCAATAAAGAACCCGGTCGCTCTCCCTTCTCGTACCGATCCCCGCTCTGCAGGAACAATTTGCCTGAGTCCCTCAAATCCACCTCCTGTCCAAGTTCCTTCAAGACCTTGGCTGTTTCCGACTTTAAACCTGTGTGTAACTGTAACTTTGTAATGTTGTCAATTTTACTCTGTGTTCAGAAACCAGAACTTAACCCAAAGAACAAGGCACCAGACATATTCCAAAGAACAAGGCCCCAGACAGGACAAAGCAGTTCAATAAAGAGTGTTTATTCCAGCCGGAACCAGAACGCAGAACGCAAACCCCATAGGTTAGCTGGCTCAGTGCTGAGAGTCATATTAAAGGCTTACCTGTTGGGGTAGGGAGTTTCCAGACCTCTGTGGTAGACCTTGTGGCATAGCACTTTCACATCTCCCGCTTAAAAGTCCTGCTCTCCGCTTCTCCGGCAACACACAGTCCCATGGCACATAGCACTTTGAAATGACCCAGTCGGTTGGTCTCCCAGACTCATTTTCTGGGTGTCTCGGGCACAGCCTCGGAGCACGTCGCGTAGTCCATAAGCATCAGGGTGACTCCGGAACGCTGATCGGGTTTCCCTCACATAGAACCCCCGCTGCCATGGGAAATCATGGTCGATGGGGCGGCGACCAATCACACAGCAGATGCTGTTCAGAAACCAATCGGGATGCGAGGGCTCACCTGCATGGGCCAATCAGGGTTGGGGGCAGAGCTGAGAGTTAAAGGGCTTTGGATGGGAAATACGAATGCCCCAATGGGAGCAGCGCCTACCAGCGGGAGCTCGGCAATGGCTTCCCCGGCCGGCAGCATGTCCCTCGCTGGACTGGCGCCGCGCTGACTGGGGAAGCAACCAATTGCTCCACTTTTCAGGAGGATGCCCCCCCCCGGCCTGATTTCCACCCCCAGCCATTGTATCCTTGTCCCCTGCACCTCTCCACCTCCAGCACCAGCCAGTTCTCTGGACATGCGACCTGCACAAAGGGGTTCTCAGCCCCACATGTCCAGAGACCTTGGCTATGCTTCATACTCTGTTATTTTAGTACAGTGATCCCCATCAGTGATAAAGAAATACATTTTACATGGGATGCAAGGGGCTACCGGGCATATGACAACGGGGTAGCTCAGGGGTCTGGTGGCGAGAGGAGCGCGAGGGAAGGACAGGCAGGGGCCACGGACTGGGCTTAACCTTAATTATACTGGTCCCGGGGCCCCTTTCAATCACAGATACAGTATAGCCAGACTTACTGTTTTCAGTGCTGTAGTCGCGCGCTTGGCGGTGTGGTGCAGTCCGGCAGCCACGGTGATTGCAGCCCCGAAAAAACAGTAAGTGGCCTGGAAGGGTTAGTTCTGCGGTGGTTCTCTGTTTCTGAGTGGGACCCCACAGCATCAGGAGAGAAGAGAAGCCGATACCAACCTTTTAGATGAACTGCACAGCCATCCTCATCTCTGTGTGTTGTCCACTGCAGCTCTGAAGGTCAGAAGCTGTCCCAGTCTGGCCAGCCCCCATTGGTTATGGAGAGTCCCGAATATGGGTCTGGACCTCATTAGGGGGAATACTAGAGGACCATATTCGGTCATCGACGTCATCAAGGGGCTGGGCAATGTAAGATGTCCTGTCCAGCCACCTTGATGACGTAGATATGGTGCTATAGTATCCCCCCTCATGATGTAGAGCCCATATTGGGGCATGTATGTCATCCAGGGGGTGGACAGATTCGGAGACGGTTTCTTACCTTCTGACCTGCTGGGGATGGCAAACGGCCATCGGAAGAGCCCATTTCCCTGGTGCCGTGATGACTTACAGATGTAGCCATCTTGACTGTTCCCTTTCATGAGATATGCCCAAGCACACTGCAGGATCCTGAAGCAGCATTATCACTGAATCCTAAAACCAGCTTCACAGTGCAAGGCCAGTAACCACCCGCGCGCTGATGTGAGCCAAAAGGTCGAAATAGCTGCCTGGGCATAGGTTTACTGGCTCTGCACTTCTTTAACCCAGGCTGTGTCAAAAAGCTGTGTACGGCCAGGTCCCCAGTGCCCGCTGCGGTGTGCACTGCGGTGTGCACTACGGTGTGCGCGTCACACACAAGATGCACAGCTCTACCAGGCAGGCCCCAGTAGCTTCCTGTGTGGGCGCTCATGTATCGCGCTGGCACGTGCACTGGCAGGGAAGACAAGAATTTTGTCTTCCCGTGCCGCAAAGCGATCACTTGGTCGGCGAGCAGCCAATGGAACCGCAGATATGCCCCATCATGGCCACGCCTCCCGCGCATCCCATCGCTCCCCCTACAGACCGCAGACCGCGGCTTCAATCTGCACACGCGCCTCCACGTCGCCAGCCGCGCATGCAGGAATAAACACTGCGGCCGCAGCCTAATGCGGCAGGCAAAAGCTTATTGGGGTCCCATGTTAAAATAGAAAAGAAGCAAAAGGTGACACTGTGTGCTCATTTGCATGTCGTTACCCAGAATCCCTGGCTGCAGAGGAAGCACTGTATGCTAAGAGATAATGGGGAAGGGCAGCGCTGCAGACCTGTCTGAGACATGTGAATGGGCTCACACGGTGGGGTTTTGTAGTTGCTGTACACTACATCCTATGGAAACGCTGATATTGTGAGGCATTCCTGGGTATGTGCAGGTATCTGGAGTAGCATTGAGACCCTTCGCATCTGTACATACATTGGAAGCAGCTTATTGAAAAGTACTTTATGTCTATAAAGGATTTTAATGTTGGCAATCAAACCATCTTTTTTTTTTTTTTTACATAGGATTGAAGCAGCCACATGGTTTAATGTCTACACAGGGACTGAAGTAGCGGCTCAGTGAGTGGCACTGAGTGTGAAGCAGGGGATGTAGCAATGGAGAGGGGGTGGGTCCAGGAATAAAGGGGTTACCCCCCACAGGGCCACCCCCACCATCGTATGGGAGGCGAGGGGTTAACTGTTAAAGTGTTTAATAGTGGTTTTATTCCCCTGCCTCATTGCAAACTGTGTCTCCCCTGGTTATATGTATTATCCCCCTTATAGTGTGTGCACACAACTCTTACACTGGGAAGATCATGGGGGACGCTGGGGAAAATGGGGAACAATGGAAAGATCATGGGGGACGCTGGGAAAAATGGGGAACAATGGGAAGATCATGGGGGACGCTGGGAAAAATGGGGAACAATGGGAAGATCATGGGGGACGCTGGGGAAAATGGGGAACGATGGGAAGATCATGCGGGACGCTGGGGAAAATGAGGAACGATGGGAAGATCATGCGGGACGCTGGGAAAAATGGGGAACAATGGGAAGATCATGGGGGACGCTGGGGAAAATGGGGAACGATGGGAAGATCATGCGGGACGCTGGGAAAAATGGGGAACAATGGGAAGATCATGGGGGGCGCTGGGGAAAATGGGGAACAATGGGAAGATCATGGGGGATGCTGGGGAAAATGGGGAACAATGGGAAGATCATGGGGGCCGCTGGGGACAATGGGGAACCATGCGCAGATCATGGGGTACGCTGGAGAAAATGGGGAACGATGGGGAAAATGAGGAACGATGGGAAGATCATGCGGGACGCTGGGGAAAATGGGGAACAATGGGAAGATCATGGGGGACACTGGGGAAAATGGGGAACGATGCGAAGAACATGGGGGACACTGGGGAAAATGGGTAACGATGGGAAGATCATGGGGGACGATGGGGAAAATGGGGAACGATGGGAAGATCATGGGGGACGCTGGAGACAATGGGGAACGATAGGAAGATCATGGGGGACGCTGGGGAAAATGGGGAACGATGCGAAGAACATGGGGGACACTGGGGAATATGGGTAACGATGGGAAGATCATGGGGACAATGGGGAAAATGGGGAACGATTGGAAGATCATGCGGGACGCTGGGGAAAATGGGGAACGATGGGAAGATCATGCGGGACGCTGGGGAAAATGGGGAACGATGGGAAGATCATGCGGGACGCTGGGGAAAATGGGGAACAATGGGAAGATCATGGGGGACAATGGGGAAAATGGGGAATGATGGGAATATCATGGGGGACGCTGGGGAAAATGGGAAACGATGGGAAGATCATGGGGGACGCTGGGGAAAATTGGGAACGATGGGAAGATCATGGGGGACACTGGGGGAAATGGGGAACGATGGGAAGATCATGGGGGATGCTGGGGAAAAATGGGAACGATCTGAAGATCATGGGGCACACTGGGGACAATGGGGAACAATTGGAAGATCATGGGGGACGCTGGGGACAATGGGGAACAATGGGAAGATCATGGGGGACGCTGGGGAAAATGGGGAACGATGGGAAGATCACGGGGGAAGCTGGGGAAAATGGGGAATGATAGGATGATCATGGGGATGCTGGGGAAAATGGGGAACAATGGGATGATCATGGGGGACGCTGGGGAACGATGGGAAGATCATGGGGGGCACTGGGGAAAATGGGAAACGATGGGAAGATCATGGGGGACGCTGGGGACAATGGGGAACAATAGGAAGATCATGGGGGACGCTGGGGAAAATGGGGAACGATGCGAAGATCATGGGGGACGATGGGGAAAATGGGGAACGATTGGAAGATCATGGGTGACGATGGGGAAAATGAGGAACGATGGGAAGATCATGCGGGACGCTGGGGAAAATGGGGAACAATGGGAAGATCATGGGGGATGCTGGGGAATATGGGGAACGATGGGAAGATCATGGGGGACACTGGGGAAAATGGGGAAAGATGGGAAGATCATGGGGGACGCTGGGGACAATGGGGAACAATGGGAAGATCATGGGGGACGCTGGGGAAAATGGGAAACGATGGGAAGATCATGGGGGACCCTGGGGACAATGGGGAACGATAGGAAGATCATGGGGGACGCTGGGGAAAATGGGAACGATGCGAACATCATGGGAGACGTTGGGGAAAATGGGGAACGGTTGGGAAGTTAATGGGTGACGCTGGGGAAAATGGGGAACGGTTGGGAAGTTAATGGGTGACGCTGGGGAAAATGGGGAATGATGGGAGGATCACGGGGGACGCTGGGGACAATGGGGAACGATGGGAAGATCATGGGGACACTGGGGAAAATGGGGAACGATGGGAAGATCATGGGGGACGCTGGGGAAAATGGGGAATGATAGGATGATCATGGGGATGCTGGGGAAAATGGGGAACAATGGGAAGATCATGGGGGACACTGGGGAAAATGGGAAACGATGGGAAGATCATGGGGGACGCTGGGGACAATGGGGAACAATAGGAAGATCATGGGGGACGCTGGGGAAAATGGGGAACGATGCGAAGATCATGGGGGACGATGGGGAAAATGGGGAACGATTGGAAGATCATGGGTGACGATGGGGAAAATGAGGAACGATGGGAAGATCATGCGGGACGCTGGGGAAAATGGGGAACAATGGGAAGATCATGGGGGATGCTGGGGAATATGGGGAACGATGGGAAGATCATGGGGGACACTGGGGAAAATGGGGAAAAATGGGAAGATCATGGGGGACGCTGGGGAAAATGGGAAACGATGGGAAGATCATGGGGGACCCTGGGGACAATGGGGAACGATAGGAAGATCATGGGGGACGCTGGGGAAAATGGGAACGATGCGAACATCATGGGAGACGTTGGGGAAAATGGGGAACGGTTGGGAAGTTAATGGGTGACGCTGGGGAAAATGGGGAACGGTTGGGAAGTTAATGGGTGACGCTGGGGAAAATGGGGAATGATGGGAGGATCATGGGGGACGCTGGGGACAATGGGGAACGATGGGAAGATCATGGGGACGCTGGGGGAAATGGGGAACGATGGGAAGATCATGGGGGACGCTGGGGAAAATGGGGAATGATGGGAAGATCATGGGGGATGCTGGGGACAATGGGGAACAATGGGAAGATCATGGGGGACGCTGGGGAAAATGGGGAATGATGGGAAGATCATGGGGGATGCTGGGGAAAATTGGGAACAATGGGAAGATCATGGGGGACACTGGGGACAATGGGGAACGATGGGAAGATCATGGGGAACGCTGGGGAAAATGGTTGAATGATGGGATGATCATGGGGGACGCTGGGGAAAATGGTTGAATGATGGGATGATCATGGGGGACGCTGGGGAAAATGGAGAACAATGGGATGATCATGGGGGACACTGGGGAAAATGGAGAACAATGGGATGATCATGGGGGACGCTGGGGAAAATGAGGAACGATGGGAAGATCATGGGGGATGCTGGGGAAAATGTGGAACGATGGGAAGATCATGGGGGACGCTGGGGAAAATGGGAAATGATGGGAAGATCATGGGGGATGCTGGGGACAATGGGGAACGATGGGAAGATCATGGGGGACGCTGGGGAAAATGGGGAACGATGGGAAGATCATGGGGGATGCTGGGGAAAATGGGGAACGATGGGAAGATCATGGGGGACACGGGGGACAATGGGGAACAATGGGAAGATCATGGGGGATGCTGGGGAAAATGGGGAACAATGGGAAGATCATGGGGGACGCTGGGGGAAATGGGGAACAATGGGAAGATCATGGGGGACGCTGGGGGAAATGGGGAACGATGGGAAGATCATGGGGGACGCTGGGGAAAATTCGGAACGATGGGAAGATCATGGGGGACGCTGGGGGAAATGGG
Organism: Ascaphus truei; assembly: GCF_040206685.1. Taxonomy (NCBI): domain Eukaryota; kingdom Metazoa; phylum Chordata; class Amphibia; order Anura; family Ascaphidae; genus Ascaphus; species Ascaphus truei. The sequence goes on from NC_134504.1 coordinate 11,819,772, forward strand.
GAACAATGGGAAGATCATGGGGGACACTGGGGGAAATGGGGAACGATGGGAAGATCATGGGGGACGCTGGGGAAAATTGGGAACGATGGGAAGATCATGGGGGAAGCTGGGGAAAATGGTTGAATGATGGGATGATCATGGGGGACGCTGGGGAAAATGGAGAACAATGGGATGATCATGGGGGACACTGGGGAAAATGGAGAACAATGGGAAGATCATGGGGGACGCTGGGGAAAATGGGGAACGATGGGAAGATCATGGGGGATGCTGGGGAAAATGGGGAACGATGGGAAGATCATGGGGGACGCTGGGGACAATGGGGAACAATGGGAAGATCATGGCGGACGCTGGGGAAAATGGGAAACGATGGGAAGATCATGGGGAACGCTGGGGACAATGGGGAACGATGGGAAGATCATGGGGGACGCTGGGGAAAATGGGGAACGATGGGAAGATCATGGGGGACGCTGGGGAAAATGGGGAACGATGGGAAGATCATGGGGGACACGGGGGACAATGGGGAACAATGGGAAGATCATGGGGGACGCTGGGGAAAATGGGGAACGATGGGAAGATCATGGGGGACGCTGGGGACAATGGGGAACAATGGGAAGATCATGGGGGACGCTGGGGACAATGGGCAACGATGGGAAGATCATGGGGACGCTGGGAAGATCATGGGGGACGCTGGGGAAAATGGGGAACGATGGGAAGATCATGGGGGATGCTGGGGACAATGGGGAACAATGGGAAGATCATGGGGGACGCTGGGGGAAATGGGGAACGATGGGAAGATCATGGGGGACGCTGGGGAAAATTGGGAACGATGGGAAGATCATGGAGGACACTGGGGACAATGGGGAACGATGGGAAGATCATGGGGACGCTGGGAAGATCATGGGGGACGCTGGGGAAAATGGGGAACGATGGGAAGATCATGGGGGATGCTGGGGACAATGGGGAACAATGGGAAGATCATGGGGGACGCTGGGGGAAATGGGGAACGATGGGAAGATCATGGGGGACGCTGGGGAAAATTGGGAACGATGGGAAGATCATGGAGGACACTGGGGACAATGGGGAACGATGGAAAGATCACGGGGGAAGCTGGGGAAAATGGTTGAATGATGGGATGATCATGAGGGACGCTGGGGAAAATGGAGAACAATGGGATGATCATGGGGGACACTGGGGAAAATGGAGAACAATGGGAAGATCATGGGGGACGCTGGGGAAAATGGGGAACGATGGGAAGATCATGGGGGACGCTGGGGGAAATGGGGAACAATGGGAAGATCATGGGGGACACTGGGGGAAATGGGGAACGATGGGAAGATCATGGGGGACGCTGGGGAAAATTGGGAACGATGGGAAGATCATGGGGGAAGCTGGGGAAAATGGTTGAATGATGGGATGATCATGGGGGACGCTGGGGAAAATGGAGAACAATGGGATGATCATGGGGGACACTGGGGAAAATGGAGAACAATGGGAAGATCATGGGGGACGCTGGGGAAAATGGGGAACGATGGGAAGATCATGGGGGATGCTGGGGAAAATGGGGAACGATGGGAAGATCATGGGGGACGCTGGGGACAATGGGGAACAATGGGAAGATCATGGCGGACGCTGGGGAAAATGGGAAACGATGGGAAGATCATGGGGAACGCTGGGGACAATGGGGAACGATGGGAAGATCATGGGGGACGCTGGGGAAAATGGGGAACGATGGGAAGATCATGGGGGACGCTGGGGAAAATGGGGAACGATGGGAAGATCATGGGGGACACGGGGGACAATGGGGAACAATGGGAAGATCATGGGGGACGCTGGGGAAAATGGGGAACGATGGGAAGATCATGGGGGACGCTGGGGACAATGGGGAACAATGGGAAGATCATGGGGGACGCTGGGGACAATGGGCAACGATGGGAAGATCATGGGGACGCTGGGAAGATCATGGGGGACGCTGGGGAAAATGGGGAACGATGGGAAGATCATGGGGGATGCTGGGGACAATGGGGAACAATGGGAAGATCATGGGGGACGCTGGGGGAAATGGGGAACGATGGGAAGATCATGGGGGACGCTGGGGAAAATTGGGAACGATGGGAAGATCATGGAGGACACTGGGGACAATGGGGAACGATGGGAAGATCATGGGGACGCTGGGAAGATCATGGGGGACGCTGGGGAAAATGGGGAACGATGGGAAGATCATGGGGGATGCTGGGGACAATGGGGAACAATGGGAAGATCATGGGGGACGCTGGGGGAAATGGGGAACGATGGGAAGATCATGGGGGACGCTGGGGAAAATTGGGAACGATGGGAAGATCATGGAGGACACTGGGGACAATGGGGAACGATGGAAAGATCACGGGGGAAGCTGGGGAAAATGGTTGAATGATGGGATGATCATGAGGGACGCTGGGGAAAATGGAGAACAATGGGATGATCATGGGGGACACTGGGGAAAATGGAGAACAATGGGAAGATCATGGGGGACGCTGGGGAAAATGGGGAACGATGGGAAGATCATGGGGGATGCTGGGGAAAATGGGGAACGATGGGAAGATCATGGGGGACGCTGGGGACAATGGGGAACAATGGGAAGATCATGGGGGACGCTGGGGACAATGGGGAACGATGGGAAGATCATGGGGACGCTGGGGAAAATTGGGAACTATCTGAAGATCATGGGGCACACTGGGGACAATGGGGAACAATGGGAAGATTGTGGGGGACGCTGGGGAAAATGGGGAACGATGGGAAGATCATGGGGGACGCTGGGGAAAATTGGGAACGATGGGAAGATCACGGGGGAAGCTGGGGAAAATGGGGAATGATGGGATGATCATGGGGGACGCTGGGGGACGCTGGGGAAAATGGAGAACAATGGGATGATCATGGGGACGCTGGGGAAAATGAGGAACGATGGGAAGATCATGGGGGATGCTGGGGAAAATGGGGAACAATGGGAAGATCATGGGGGATTCTGGGGAAAATGGGGAACGATGGGATGATCATGGGGGACGCTGGGGAAAATGGAGAACGATGGGAAGATCATGGGGGATTCTGGGGGCAATGGGGATCGATGGGAAGATCATGGGGAACGCTGGGGAAAATGGGGACCGATGGGAAGATCATGGGGGATGCTGGGGAAAATGGGGATCGAGGGGAAGATCATGGGGGACGTTGGGGAAAATGGGGAATGGGATTTCTGCACAGGGCCAATAGTCCTGTCTGTAGACACACACACACACACACACGTTGTGTCCTACCTTTCACTCTGGAGCATGGGGGGAAACCATCTAGACTGGCAGCAGGCACCTCACTTCCGGCTCTCACTGCTGGGGCTCCGCTATCACTAACCACGCCCCCACCCTCTGCAGTCAGACCCCGCCCCCACCCTCTGCAGTCAGACCCCGCCCCCACCCTTTGCAGTCAGACCGGCCTCCGCTCTCCTCTATGCCTGCATTCTGTGCTCTCTGTTGCCCCCCCCCCCCTGCTCTGATGGCCAAAACCGGAACAGCCACCAAAAAAACAGGACATTTTAAAGATTGCGGAGCAGCCGGGACAGCCATTAAAAAAAAGGGACAGAGCGAGGGCCGGGGGAGAGCCCGGCGGGAAGATTTAAACTGGGATCGATGAGATGCACGTGGGAGATATGTTCTAAAAGTTAAAAAAAAATATTCGCTATCCACATTTCCCTCTCTCCTTATTCCTATAATAAATAACCCCAGGTTCTCTCCGGGTTGCTCCAAAAAAATGCGGCGCAACTTAGAGAAATGGATATAATAGTAGCAAAAGATCTAAGGCTAAGGCCCCGGTATCTCCGCTGCAACGCGCGCCCGCGAGATTGGCGGCGCGTGCAGCTGATAACCTGGTCTGCAGCTCACTGCAGCAAGAGAGACCGGGGGGGGGGCGTGGCGGGGGAGCGACCATGACGTCGCCCGGCAGGTTCGCCCTCATTGGCTGAACCGCCGGGGGGCGTGCCGTATCGCTCGACGCGAGTCCTGCTCTCGCAGCGAGCCCGGCGCCATTGAGGGGAGGGCTCTCGTCCGTGCCACAGCGGACGCTGTAGTAGGCAGCGGGGTCAAGGCCTAATAGAAGGGGGAAAGATCCTCTCGCTTCAAGAATTAAAACAAAATATACGAAGGCAGAATCTACAAATTTTTAAGTTTTTCCAAATTAGACACTTTCTGCAAACAATAGCTCAGAATGCTACATTTTCGGATCTATCAAAATTTGAAACAATATGTAAGGAGGGTATCTACCAGAGGGGATGGATCTCGAGAATATATAGGGAGCTGGCTACCCACGCAACTTCCCAACCCCATAAATATATGATGAAATGGGCTGAGGACCTCAATATAGAAATAGATTAACGATGACTGGAGGGATATCTGGGAATCGGCAGCGAAAACATCAATCTGTACAACAACGAAAGAAAACATTTATAAAATTCTATTTTACTGGTACGTAACCCCGAGTAGGCTGAGCCAGATTTATCCAGGGACCCTAGACCTATGCTGGAGAAGTTGTGGTATGGAAGGAGACATGGCCCACACCTGGTAGTTTCGCCCCCGTATTCAAAACTTTTGGACCGTGATAGAAAATATGATTCTTGATGTCTCAGGCCTAAGTCTCCCAAAAGACCCTTTGACCTATCTATTAGCCGGCCCGATGGAGGGACTACAAGCTCCAATAGGCAAGCCGATCACTTTTATACTTGCAGCGGCCCGGTGTGCCAAAGCGGCAGCATGGAAAAAGGTAAAACCTCTGTCTAGACGCACAGTGATTAAAAGAGTAAACAATGTCAAACTTATGGAAAGACTCTCAGCACAACTGAATGACTCATTAGATCTTTATTATAAGGTATGGGATGCATGGCCACAGGACTGGGAATAGCCTCAAGCAAGGAGATAAAAGGTTAAGCTGGATCTTCAAAATAGAATAGGTGAATTTATTAAAAAAAAACAAAAAAAAACTCGGATGTAGCATTTATTTACCGACCAGATCGGTAGACCCCCCTCCCCCCACTTTATCCTCTTCCTTCCTCCTACATCTGTCTTCATCTTCCCCTATCTTTTTTTTCTCTGTTTTTTCTTAAAGAAACTATAGGTTTGTCTTAAGACGCTTGAATATAACCTTCAAGGAAAATCAGAAAGAAAGCAAGAAAACAAGTAGAGATGGCGAATTGAATGTATACAAGTTTAATCACCAAGCCTGTATCGAGTTTAAGCCAAAATATATAACTGGTTGGTTGTCTATATGCTTTTTCTCGCTTGTTTTAAAGATGAACACTGGTTATGATGGAAATGTTTTGTCTTGACAAACCTAATAAAAAATAGATTGAAACAAAAAAAAAAAAAAGGGGACAGCCATTAAAAAAACGGGACTGTCCCTGGTCACCCAAACTATAAAGGCTTAGTGTGCCTACCGCGTTGTTTACTTACACCCCACCTAATAAACTGAGACGACACAGTTTTGTGGAAGTAAAATAGGTCACAGCTTTATTGTTTTAACAATACTTGCAAAAAACTGTCAGCCATAATCTTAGTCATTTGTCATCCCTATTCTCAGTATCTTCCGGCGGGAGCCTTTTCCAACCGCCCTAATCTACCATCCACCGGGAGAGACACTCTCAACCGCCACGGGAGACTATTCTCAACCGCCACGTCATCCGCTCACTCTAGGTCCCCCTACCATGGCCGCCTGGGCCTACCCGCATAGGATAGAGCCAGCTACCTAAGATTGGTGCCAGGGGTACAACGCCCGACCGCCTGCGTCGGTGCCTCCAGCCCGCACAATCTTTTCAGGGGGACCGTTACCTGGGGCACATCCGCATTGGGTAGAGCCCCATTTCGGGTCTTTACGGTGTCCCTACGATGACTGGCCTGACAATTCCGCCGAAGCTGTAACGATGGATCTGATAAATTAATAAAATATGGTTAGACATTGCACAACACAACATTACATTGTCAATGGGATGGGTGGGTGGGAAAAACAAAATCAGTGACCAGCTCCTGCAAGCGCAGGGTTTAAATAGACCGTGCGAGTTCCCCCCCCCTCCCCTCTACCCGTTGGCGCGCGCAAATCTAACAAACCTCGCGGTGGGGGGAGGGGGGAAGGGAAGCCAGTCACAGCATGTGCCCCCTAGAGGCACAGCAGCCCGTACGTCGGTGACGGCCCCATTTTGGGACCTCTCCCTTTCTTAAAAGGTGATGTAAAACATGAACTAGGTGAATAGGTCAGAAGATGCATTTCTAAGGACAAGTCCATGGTGTGGAAAACCGGCAGTGATCGCGTCCATGCAGAAGGAGGTGGGCGTTGCGCAAGAAATCAGTTGAAACTGATTTCTTGGCGCGACACGCGGGTCATGTGAGCGGTTCGCACAATGAGGGCGAACCAGCTCTGCGACGTCCCTAGGCACGCCCCCACGGCCCGTCCATCATGGACAGGGAAAGCACCCGCTTTCCCACAGCCTCCGCACGCCTCAGCAAGGACGAAGGCACCATGGCCCGGACCTAACATTATCCCCAGCAGTGCGCAGCCTTTGGAGTTATGAATGAGACAGACACCTCCCATTACGCAGAGTGAGCTCAATGTAAGGCCAGTGAGAGAAGATTACACACCGGATTTTCTGTACAAACTTGTTTGTGTTACATGTGTCCCCCAGTAGGCCCAAAGCCTGCAGTATAGTGTTCACATGGCAATCCCTGACACTCAAGCACTCCATTGGTGGTCACGTGACGTCTCTAGTTCCGCCCGTCGCTTCAGAGCTGGTTGCTAGGGAGAGTGACGTCACAAGCCTCCGGTGACAGCCTCTGCTGCTCGGAACCTCCGTGACATTGGATTCAATCTTCCGTGTGGACGCGATCCCGGGGAGGAGGGGGGATTGGGGACTGATCCCGGGGAGGAGGAGGGGGGACCGGGGACTGATCCCGGGGAGGAGCGGGGGACCGATCCCGGGGAGGAGGGAGAACGGAGGGAAGGACCGGAGGCTGATCCCGGGGAGGGGGGAGCGGAGACTGATCCCGGGGAGGGGGGAGCGGAGACTGATCCCGGGGAGGGGGGAGCAGAGGCTGATCCCGGTGAGGGGGGGACCGGAGGCTGATCCCGGTGAGGGGGGTACCGGAGGCTGATCCCGGTGAGGGGGGGACCGGAGGCTGATCCCGGTGAGGGGGGGACCGGAGGCTGATCCCGGTGAGGGGGGGACCGGAGACTGATCCCGGTGAGGGGGGAGCGGGGTCCGGAGACTGATCGGGGGGAGCGGCCGGGAAGGGGGACCGGAGACTGGTCCCGGGAAGGGGGACCGGAGGCTGGTCCCGGGAAGGGGGACCGGAGGCTGATCCCGGGAAGGAGAACCGGAGACTGATCCCGGGAAGGGGGACCGGAGACTGATCCCGGGGAGGAGGACCGGAGGCTGGTCCCGGGGGGGGGGGAGCGGGAATGGAGCTCAGAGTCGGGAACAGATACAGACTGGGCCGCAAGATCGGCAGCGGCTCGTTCGGGGACATTTACCTCGGTAAGGAGCGGTTATAGAGGGCGGGGAAAGGGACCGGACACCGAGGGGGAGAGGTGAGGGATAGGCCCCGGTGTGAGGGATGGGATAGGCCCCGGTGTGAGGGATGGGATAGGCCCCGGTGTGAGGGATGGGATAGGCCCCGGTGTGAGGGATGGGATAGGCCCCGGTGTGAGGGATGGGATAGGCCCCGGTGTGAGGGGGGGGGGTGAGGAATAGGCACCGGATGGGGGGTGAGGAATAGGCCCCGGGTGGGGAGGGAGGGTGAGGAATAGGCCCCGGGTGGGGAGGGAGGGTGAGGAATAGGCCCCGGTGAGGAATAGGCCCCGGGTGGGGAGGGAGGGTGAGGAATAGGCCCCGGGTGGGGAGGGAGGGTGAGGAATAGGCCGGGAGGGAGGGTGAGGAATAGGCCCCGGGTGGGGAGGGAGGGGGGGGTGTGAGGAATAGGCCCCGGGTGGGGAGGGAGGGGGGGGTGAGGAATAGGCCCCGGGTGGGGAGGGAGGGGGGGGTGAGGAATAGGCCCCGGGTGGGGGGTGAGAAATAGGCCCCGGGAGGTGGGGGGTGAGGAATAGGCCCCGAGTGGGGGGGGGGGGTGAGGAATAGGCCCCGGGTGGGGAGGGAGGGGGGGTGAGGAATAGGCCCCGGGTGGGGAGGGAGGGGGGGGGGTGAGGAATAGGCCCTGGGTGGGGAGGGAGGGAGGGGGGGGGGTTAAGGAATAGGCCCCGGGTGGGGGGTGAGGAATAGGCCCCGGGTGGGGGGTGAGGAATAGGCCCCGGGTGGGGGGTGAGGAATAGGCCCCGGGGGGAGGGTGAGGAATAGGCCCCGGGTGGGGAGGGAGGGGGGGGGGTGAGGAATAGGCCCTGGGTGGGGAGGGAGGGTGGGGGGTGAGGAATAGGCCCCGGGTGGGGGGTGAGGAATAGGCCCCGGGTGGGGGGTGAGGAATAGGCCCGGCACTCCTGGAGATAAATAGAATACAAATACTGTAAGAACGTGACTGTACCGGCTGCGAGGAACTTGAGAAAGGGCCGATTATTTGTATCTTGCATGTTAAATGTATGTTTAGATTTTTCTAATTTTGGAGTGCCCTGGACATTGTTTTATATAGGCCCCGGACCCGGGGGTGGATTGACTGGCTTTGCATCTAATCACATGTTGTGCTTAAAAGCTGTGTGAACAGCAGAGCATTTGCTTATATGGGTTCCATGTAAATGGTTTTAAGGCAATAGGTGACACATTCTGTGCTCATTTGCATGTCATTTCCCAGAATCCCTTGCTGCAGTGGGAGCACTGTGTGTTGGGTGATAATGGTGAAAGGCAGGGTTGCAGACCTGTCTAAGGCCTCGTCCAGGGTTCCGGCGGGCGTGCTGAGACGCGCTGAGGCTCAGGGAAAGCAGGTGCTTTCCCTGGCCTTAGGCAGCGCGCCGTCAGGGGGCGGGCCAGTGACGTCACGGAGCTGGTTCGCCGTCATTGGGCGAACCGCTCACGTGACCGGCCCTGCGCTCCGGCAAGCGCGTGATTTAAAAAATTACCTAAGACCTACGCTTCCGCGCGCTCTCATGGCGGCTGTAGGGGCTCACAGGTAAGTGCAAGCGCGCCTCAGCACGGCTCAGCGCGTAAGTGCTGACCATGCCCAAGGCCTAAGACATGTGAATGTGCTCACAAGTGATATTCTTTATTGGATATATAGATATATCTATATAGATATAGATATATCTCTCAAAATCCATAGCCGGCGCTCAAAGTAACAATTTGAAGTATTGGTGCTTGTCCTATAAAATTAGTATAAAAAATATTACCATACTGCCAGTAGGTAAATGAAGACAGCACTCAGTCCAGTAATTCATAAGTAATGTATTCAACAAGTAGAAAAAACAACGCCCGTTCTGACGTTTCGATCCCAGAACGAGATCTTTCTCGGGGGGGGGGGGGGGGGGCGGGCATTACTTATGAATTACTGGACTGAGTGCTGTCTTCATTTACCTACTGCAAGTATGGTAATAGTTTTTATACTATTTTTTTAGAGATATATAGCTCTCGACATACTCGTGCACACATTACGTTTTTACATGTGTTTGGGATGTAACATGTTTGGATCATGCATGTGATTGTTGATGGTCTTCTTCAGCGTAATCTCTTTCCGCGACTATTACTCCAGGTTCATTTTAGCCAGAATAGCTGAATTGGTTGCGCACAGTTACGCTTGTAGAATTGTTTCCGTTGGCAAGGGAGAAAAAAGTGCAATGAGTAATAAAAGTGCAATAAGTCTAGGACATTCGGTTGCGGCCGGTTCGCCGCGACCAAGTGGCCGCCGGCGCTTTGCCGTTACTCCCCCCCTGCTGCCAGAAGCTGCAACCGCTGGCCACTTCGCAGCGGGCTGTTAAGGTAGGTACCTAACCCCTTACCCTAAACTGTAATAAAACTTACCTTAGAAGCGACATGGGGCAGATCGGCTGTGGCGGAGGGTCCGTCTGTGCTGAAGCGGTCACGGCGAAACGTCCACGATCAAATCTCCCATTCCGTAATTCAGGCATTTACATTCAGCCTTGTGCAGAGGAATTTGGAAAGTAGAAATGACTAATAGCTAACTTACATTGGTGTATTAAACAGTATGATTAATACGTTGTTACAGGGTATGTGGCCATATAAATGACTTGTATGGTTAAGTCCCAGTCCTGCAAATCTCTGTACCTGCGCCACCTCTACAGTAACACGGCAGTATCTGCATTCTCCAATCGTTTGTTCGGGGATTGTCATATAGACCTCCGCCTCCCAGGCACTTTCCAAAATCATTTTTGCAATCCTTTTCATATGGTAGCTCTATATATCATTGTACATCTGTTTTTCTGTTTTAGGGACTGATATCACTGCAGCTGAAGAAGTTGCTATCAAACTAGAATGTGTGAAAACCAAACATCCTCAGCTCCATATCGAGAGCAAGATTTACAAAATGATGCAGGGTGGTGGTGAGTTTTGGTTCTTGAAACTTAAACATCCCTATAGATCACTGATGGAGCCCTATATATCACTGATAGAGCCCTATAGATCACTGATAAAGCCCTACAGATCACTGTGCGCCCTGGATTTCTAATTGCTGCTTTGTGTCTCTAACAGTGGGTATCCCGATTATAAAGTGGTGCGGTGCCGAAGGGGATTATAATGTTATGGTCATGGAGTTACTGGGGCCAAGCCTGGAAGATCTCTTTAATTTCTGCTCCAGGAAATTTAGTTTGAAGACTGTGCTGCTCCTGGCTGACCAGATGGTAAGACATTTTTAAAGTTACCTTTTGGAGGAAGACGAAGTCGCGGTGTATTCTATATTGCAACATAAATAGAGCAGGCGCGTTTTGAATGATGACGAAGAGCTGTCGGTTCTTTTTTTATGATGTGCATTTTGAAATATTATATTGCACACAATGCTAGTGATATCCTGTCAACATCGTAGTGAGATGATCCCATTCCACATTTTGAGCACGTTTATTAGTGGTTGGTATAGACACGGGGCTTTAGGCGGAAAAATGACGTGCATTTGACATTAATATGTTAATATCATGGGGGATGCTTTATTCATATGTGCTCTGACTGTTTGCTAAAATGTAAACAAATTGGGATCAGATGAAGAATTGAATGCAGTACCTGTGCAATGCAATGGGGATTTATAATGGGTAAATAAATTGCAGAAGCCCCTGTGAAAGGCCACTGCAAATAGCTGCGATCCAGCCACATGCTCCTTTTGGGTTTGACACAATCTAACGTGACATCCTTGTAGGAAACCTAATAAGGTGACTTACATGGAACTTCTGGTATCGGGGGCAATTCCATATTTATATTAACATAAATGCAACAGGATGAGCTGTGAAAGTTAAAAGGACCCAAGGACTATTGTGAATCCCATTGTTTCCTCATTCTAGCTGTGAACTTCCATCCCTAATTTGCTGAATTTTATTTCTATTTATTTTTTTAAACCCAGATATTTCCAACAAATCACTACCTATCCAGGGTAATGGGAGGGGGTATGAATTATAACCATTTAAACGTATAGAGCTGTTTTATATGGAGACAATTTTGACTTGTTTCTTGATTTGATAGATTAGTCGAATTGAATACATTCATTCCAAAAATTTCATCCATCGGGACGTGAAGCCAGATAATTTTCTGATGGGGCTTGGTAAAAAGGGAAATCTTGTCTACATCATCGATTTTGGACTTGCAAAGAAATATCGTGATGCCCGGACCCACCAGCATATCCCCTACCGTGAAAACAAGAACTTGACAGGAACTGCCCGTTATGCGTCAATCAATACACACCTGGGAATCGGTGAGTGTGTAAAACTGTACCGAGTGCTCTCAGGAAGTGGTGTTTCCTTACCTCTGTTATGGGACAGGCCTGCGTACTTCTGTGCGTGGCACAGCCTGGTACAGTCATACCCCGCTTTAAGTACACTCGCGAGTAAGGACATATCGCCCAAAAGGCAAACGGCAGCTCGCGCACGCGCCTGTCAGCACGTCCTGAACAGCAATACCAGCTCCCTACCTGTACCGAAGCTGTGCGCAAGCGGGGAGACTATAGAGCCTGTTACACATGCGTTATTTACATCAGTTATGCACGTATATGACGACTGCAGTACAGTACATGCATCGATAAGTGGGGAAAAGGGAGTGCTTCACTTTAAGTACATTTTCACTTTACATACATGCTCCGGTCCCATTGCGTACGTTAATGCGAGGTATGCCTGTATATATCTTGGCATGAGATGGAGAATCAAAGGCTGATTTTAAAACTACATTCCCCCCATTTTTCCTCGGGCGTGCCGTTTGTTTTAATTCAGTACTTTGTATTTTAATACTTAAATGAGTTGTTAATGTTTTTTTGTGTGTACCAAAGAATGTGTTCATAAAGTATGTGTCATTTTAGTCCTAATGCATGAAGTAGGTAATACAGAAGTTGGCTGCTCAAGAGTCCTGTGTTTGCAATGTTTGAGTTAAGGATTTTAAGAATAAAAATACAAAATTTAGCTCAAAATCAACTTTTATATTAAAGTTTGTAGTTAGAATTTATAGAATAAAATTGTTTGTTCCTACGTTTTAATTTAAACTTTTTGTGCGTTGTCACTAAATGATTGATTTGTGGCACAAACGGGCAACATTTGAGTGAATGGGGATTATTTTATCTTTGCACCTAACTTTTAGGATCTCATTTCTTTTAGAACAATCCCGCAGGGATGATCTGGAGTCTTTAGGTTATGTTCTGATGTACTTCAACCTGGGTTCCCTTCCGTGGCAAGGGCTCAAAGCTGCCACCAAACGGCAAAAATATGAACGGATTAGTGAAAAGAAGATGTCAACGCCAATAGAAGTTCTGTGCAAAGGTTATCCATGTAAGTGGTCTTTATCCAATATTAATCATTCATATTCCATTACATCTGCTTCCAAATTGTTATTTCAGGACCTCTTTGAAATGCATAGAAATGAACACTTAAAGTAGCATTGCCTTGAAATCAGCAACTCGGTGAATGAAACATGAATGTGTGGTCTTAGTTTGTTTAAATATTACTTGGAACTATTTCAGGATAACGCTGCTTAGTCTGCAAATAACGCGCTATTGCTCCCATGTAGATCCTGAAATGGTTTTTTTTGCTGAAGGGAAAGAACTCAATGCGTCTCGCGTACTGCTCTCTCCTATTTCACGGTCTGGGTGGGAGGAATGCCAGAGTTGGGTGTCTTAAATAATGGTAATCATAGATGAAAATAATTTGGGGGTTAATTCTATATTATCCGAAGCAGCTGTTGGGACATACTTTGGATGGAAATTCCCATTAACATCAATGCCCCAAACGGCTTCTTCCAGCAATCTGGGATAAGGAATGTGAACGCAGCGCTCTGGGCGGGTTTAAACGATGCGTTTTCCTGTACTTTATTTCTAAAAACATTTTACCAGGCAGTAATACAGTGAGAGTTACCTCTCGTTTTCAAGTATGTCCTGGGCACAGAGTTAAGACAAATAATACATGGTTACAAATACAGTTACATAAGTGAGCAGGGTATACATTATATACAAGACATAGCATGCACAGTTAGAGATAATATATGTTATAGGCTTACTTAACAGTTACAGACAAGATTACAATGTGAGACAGCCTTAGTTTTGAAAGAGCTTAGACTGGTGGCGGGAGTGAGTCTCCGGCAGACTGTTCCAGTTGTGGGGGGCACGGTAAGAGGAGGAGGAGCGGCCGGATACTTTGTTGAGCCTTGGGACCATAAACAGTCTTTTGGATTCCGATCTCAGGTGATAAGTGCTGCGGGGTGGTAGGGGTGAGGAGCATGTTCAGACAGACGGGTAGCTTGCCCAGAAAGTATTTGAAGGCAAGACAGGAAAGGTGAACTTTGTGCCTAGATTCAAGTGATGACCAATCTAGTTCTTTGAGCATTTCGCAGTGGTGTGTGTAGTTGCATTGGAGAACAAAATGACAAATTGAATTATAGAGGGTGTCAAGTTTGCTAAGGTGGGTTTGGGGTGCTGAGCCGTATACTATGTCTCCATAGTCAATAATTGGCATTAGCATCTGCTGTGCGATACGCTTTCTGACCAGCAGGCTTAGGCTGAGTCCCCGATGGTGCTGAGCGGGCTCATGCTTGGAGAGCACTCCAAGCATGAGCGCCGGGTATCCTGTCATTTACGCACCCGGGTGGGTGGTGGGGGGGCATTGAGCGCGCAGGAAAGATTGGGGTTTTTTTTGTTTACATGAGGGCCGAGCGCGGGTGAGTGTGTGTGCACGAGCACGCACTATATCTATATATAAAACAAAAGGGGACAGCGCAGGCTCCATAGTGTAAAATAGTACAGGTTTATTCATCACAAGCTAAAATCAAAAAACTCACAGCAATGATCATGCTGTTAGTCAGGAACAGCAGTCTCGTGGCTGCAGCGTATAAATATTTCTCTTTGCCGCCGGGTGTCTCCGTCGTGATGTGCGTCCACTTCAGCGGTCCCCCCGGCTAAAACAGCTCACGCTCCTTTCGTTCTGCAGCACCACAGTTCCCTTCCAGTCCAGCAATTGCTCAATGAGCCAAACACCTGGTGCTTATAGATGGCGCCCTTACGCGTTTCGTCGCAAGTGTACCGGCGACTTCATCAAAGGATCCTCTGGTGTTTAGCTCATTGAGCAATTGCTGGACTGGAAGGGAACTGTGGTGCTGCAGAACGAAAGGAGCGTGAGCTGTTTTAGCCGGGGGGACCGCTGAAGTGGACGCACATCACGACGGAGACACCCGGCGGCACAGAGATAGATTTACACGCTGCAGCCACGAGACTACTGTTCCTGACTAACAGCGTGATCATTGGTGTTCGATGCGCATGTCCTATCTCATTGCTGTGAGTTTTTTGATTTTAGCTTGTGATGAATAACCCTGTACTATTTTACACTATGGAGCCCGCGCTGTCCCCTTTTGTTTTATAGAAGACCCGTGGAAGGCGGTTGTTTCCTGTGGATAGCTGCTCGGGTGTTCCAGTGGTTTTTTTTATTATCTTTTCAGGTTTTATTTTTTTCCAGTGTTTGCACTTTTTGGCTTTTTTTCCCAGCGTTTCCCATTCCTTAGACTAAGGCCCCGCTGCCTCAGACCACACGCCCGCACTGCAGACAGGTGGCGCGTGGAAAGGCACTTGGGGCTTTTTCCGGTCCAAAGGGACCATTTTTGCGAGCGGGGGGGGGGGGGGGGAGGACGTGGCCAAAACGGAGGGGGGGGGGCGGCCATGACATGAGGGGGCGAGACCGCCCCTCAGCCGTTCAGCCCCTCAACCATGTATTGATAGACACTAAGTTGTTTGATGTTGCATTTATTTAATGAATGTACATGTTGTATACAACCACTCCATAATAGCTCAACTGCTCAGCCCCTCAACTGTTTAGCCCCTCAACTCCTCAACCGCTCACACACACACACAGGCACTCATGCACTCAGGCACACACATACACACACACACACACACAGGCACTCACGCACTCAGGCACACACATACACACACACAGACAGGCACTCCCGCACTCAGGCACACACATACACACAGGCACTCATGCTGCTTTCCCCCCACACTCTCCTCCCTGCTCCCCAAAGCCTCCCCTCCTCATTGGCTCACAGCCACACCACGTGACGCGTCGCCGCTTGGGATTACAATTCTCTTGAATCCCCTGGCGGCTGACGCGTCACAGCGTGTAGTGAGCTGTGCAGCCAGGGGGGACCGGGACCGGCTCGGGAGGATACCCCTGCTGGTGGGGGAATGCTCGTGCGGCCGCCCGCGCCGCCGAGCGCAGCTGGTCCCAGCCCTTATCCACTTCCTCTTTCCTTGTTGTTGTATATGTTGTTTGTTTGTCTAGGTTGAGTAATATTATCATTATCAGCTACTATATTTCTCCCTCATCCTATTATTCACCCATTTCCAACACCTATCAATAGGCGCTGTGATTTTATGTGTTTTGTTCTGTTATATATCTATATATGTAAGTAACTGCAGCAAGCGCCGCCCGCTCAGCGCTAGCGGGACTCAGCCTTAGGGAGGATTTGTTCCTGTAAAGTACCCCTAGTTTGGCATAGGTTTTGGTTGTCAGGGTATCAATGTGCATCCCGAATGTTAAGTGGGAGTCAAACCATATGCCCAGGTATTTAAAACTAGTAACAGGGGTTAGGGTGGTGTTAGCGTTGGTTCTGATCTGGAGCTCAGACGTTGGAAGCTTTAAAAATGTTGTCTTGGTCCCAAATCCCATTGTTACAGTCTTGTCAGTGTTTAAAAACAGTTTGTTTTGGGAAATCCAGTTTTCGAGTCTCAAAAAGTCAGACTGAAGTATGTGTTGAAGGTCGGGGAGGCTATGGCTGTGTGCATATAGGATTGTGTCCTTGTGTATTGAGGCTTCCTTACAAGCTGTGGGAAGATCATTGATGAACACTGAGAAGAGTAGGGGCCCCAGAACAGAGCCTTGCGGGACACCACAGGTGATATCCAGGGGGTTGGAGTTAGAGCCTGAGATGGACACATGTTGGGATCTACCCGATAGGTAGGACTGAAACCAGTTTAAAGCATGTTTCCCTATTCCAGAGCTCTGGAGTTTGTTAAGCAGGATAGCATGATCAACAGTATCCAACGCCTCTGCAAAATCTAGGAATATTACAATACTTGGCCTATAGAAAGGCTCCAATGAAAGCCTTCTCTATTGTGAGCATTTTTATCATGTTAAGATGAAGTTACACCAGGTACTGTACATACTACACCATGGTGGGCTGTGCTCTTTCCGTCTTTTAGTTTCTAAATATAGAATAAAGCCCTTGGTCTCATTTGCATCTAAATATAGAATAACGCCACGCTTCTTCTGAGCATAAATCCGTGTTCACATCACGTTGTTTCTTTTAGTGAGTGCAGCGTTGTGATTATTGGACGTTAGCCTATTTAATGTTGCGTCGACCTAAGGCTGTGATTATACCAAAAACCGCCGGCGGCGTTGCACGGCGGCTCAAAAACAAAATGCATAAATGCAATGAAGGTAAACATACCTGTAGCGGCGTGCGCGCTGCCTGGAGTTGCAGGGCGGACGATGAAGAGACAGGAATGTGCTATTGGCAGGCAACGGTCACGTCACTTGAGCGGTTCAGCCAATGAGGGCGAACCGCTCACCACCACGCCTCCTCTCCTGTCTCCTCTGCCTGTTCAGATGCCGCTCGGCGGCA
Source organism: Ascaphus truei (assembly GCF_040206685.1). Classification (NCBI taxonomy): domain Eukaryota; kingdom Metazoa; phylum Chordata; class Amphibia; order Anura; family Ascaphidae; genus Ascaphus; species Ascaphus truei. Next base: position 11,837,014 of record NC_134504.1, read on the forward strand.
GCGTGAGGGTGATGTCACCAGATTGCGCTGCCGCCCGGCGGCATCTGGTATAATCCAGGCCTAACAGCGCTGGTGAATCTGGGCCAAAGACCCCCCGACTGTGAGCCCCAATATCTTTTATTTATTTTTTTGCAGCGGAGTTTGCTACTTATCTGAACTTCTGCCGTTCCTTGCGGTTTGACGACAAACCAGACTATTCGTACCTGAGGCAGCTGTACAGGAACCTGTTCCACAGACAAGGCTTTTCCTACGATTACGTGTTTGACTGGAACATGCTGAAATTTGTGAGTATGCCGCAGCCGTCGTGTCGGGCGTGTAGGAGAGAAGT